>NW_026562047.1:172616-287207 GCF_028858705.1 Grus americana
GGGACAGCTCCAGGCAGTGGTGACATGGCAGGGAGTGAGAGGGAGCTGCTCCCAGAAATGCCACGAGGGGGCATTGGCATCTCCCTGCCATGCCCTGCAGTGCAGACACTTTCCCCAGAGCAACTCCTGGTCTCCTCTCCCACCCAGCAGATATTCCCACCCTTAATGTCACAGGGACTTGATCATGCGTTTCCTTCCCAGCGGCCCAACCACCGAAGAGGAGAAACACACAAGCGTCCAGCTGTGTCTCCCTCTCCTGACTCCCTTGGCAGGAGTACTTTGGCATTTTCCCCTCTTGTCCCTGCCGCCCTTGTTCTTCCCCGTTAATCGCTGGTGTGAGGGGCGAGGACTAGGGTGCAGCTCAGACACCAGTGCTGCATGTTGTCTCATGCAGATGGATCCATGGAGGAAAAGCATCCGCGTCCTCTCCTAATGTTTGGGGCTCTGGGCACTGCGGTGTATGGGGCAGGAGTGAGCTTACTCTTCCTGCAGGACCCCTCATATTTATGACATTCAGATATTTTCTTGGGGGGAATGGGTGGGAGTGGGTCCTGCTTGGCTGCAGGCTGCCCTCCAAAAGGGCCTAGCTCTCCCAGGGCATCTCTGTGTCACCTAGCAGTCCCATGGAGAAGACAGGCAGCTGCAATGAGCCCTCTGTGTCCCTGCCTAGGAGGGGAGAGCTGAGATCCTCCAGTGTCCAGTTTCTTCTCAGAGGAACATCTGGGTGCAATCGTCCTCCAGCTCAAAGAGGTGCCAGCGCAGGCCAGCCGAGACCAGGGCTGATGGACAGATCGACTCTCTTCACTCTGTATTGAGGAGCAGTTCCTTTGTCTCTCAGAACCCACAAGGTTTCCCCTGGAGCGCAGAAGAAATGCCAAGGGTTTATGCCTTTAAAAAATCCCTCGGGTGTGGATAGGCAAACAGAACAAAGTAAGCAAACCGAAATGCCCACAGCTCTACTCTGCAGTCGGGTGTACTGGGACCAACAATCCTGAAAAGCTCTTTGCAATTATGACTGGACTTAACCTGATATCACCCTATGTTCCTGTTTAGCTCTTGCTGTAAGCGGGACAAAGTCCTCCAGAGCCCCCAGAAGAGCTCCCTGCTCCTATGGCACCCACAAGCAGCACCAACCTGAATGTAGCAAAGACACCTGCCAAAGGTCTTCCTGAAAGGGGAAAAGCGCTTTGGGAGGTTTCCATGAGAAATGCAGTAGGTTAAGCTCTACTCTAACTCCTCCCTGTCTTTTCCTCCATGCACAGACCTCTGTGAGCAGCAGCCGCAGATGGCCAACAGCAGCTCCATGACCCAGTTCCTCCTCCTGGCATTCGCAGACACATGGGAGCTGCAGCTCTTGCACTTCTGGCTCTTCCTGGGCATCTACCTGGCTGCCCTCCTGGGAAACGGCCTCATCATCACTGCCATAGCCTGTGACCACCACCTCCACACCCCCATGTACTTCTTCCTCCTCAACCTCTCCCTCCTCGACCTGGGCTCCATCTCCACCACTCTCCCCAAAGCCATGGCCAATTCCCTCTGGGACACCAAAAGCATCTCCTACGCAGGATGTGCTGCACAGCTCTTTCTGTTTCTTTTTTTCATTTCAGCAGAGTATTTTCTCCTCACCGTCATGTCCTATGACCGCTACATTGCCATCTGCAAACCACTGCACTACGGGACCCTCCTGGGCAGCAGAGCTTGTGCCCACATGGCAGCAGCTGCCTGGGGCAGTGGGTTTCTCTATGCTCTGCTGCACACGGCCAATACATTTTCCCTACCCCTCTGCCACGGCAATGCTGTGGACCAGTTCTTCTGTGAAATCCCCCAGATCCTCAAGCTCTCCTGCTCAGATGCCTACCTCAGGGAAGCTGGCCTTCTTGTGGTCAGTGCCTGTTTAGCCTTTGGGTGTTTTGTTTTCATTGTGGTGTCCTATGTGCAGATCTTCAGGGCCGTGCTGAGGATCCCCTCTGAGCAGGGACGGCACAAAGCCTTTTCCATGTGCCTCCCTCACCTGGCCGTGGTCTCCCTGTTTATCAGCACTGCCATGGTGGCCTACCTGAAGCCCCTGTCTAATTCCTCTGCAACCCTGAATCTCGTCGTATCATTTCTGTACTCAGTGGTGCCTCCAGCCATGAACCCCCTCATCTACAGCATGAGGAACCATGAGATCAAGGATGCCCTCAGGAAACTAATGACTGGATGCTTTCCAGAAACAATAAACTGCCTGTTTTCTTCTTCAGAATATTCATAATATATCTCATTACAGGCCCAGCCAGTCTTCTGGAAGTTTTTTTAATGATCATTTTGGTCTTGGGGGAAGGGGTTTTGTGGGGGGGCGTGTCAAGTTTGGGTTATTTGTTTTTTGTTTTACTTATCTGAATACTTTCCACAAAGAAATGTCTTTATTTGACCCATTTCTAATTCACAATCTATCCAGCTTTTGTGTGACCTGGAGGCTGTGCAAATGAGGAGTCATACCCTCTGGGTGTTTAAACAAAATAAAGTGCCCTGCATTGACTCTTTTTTCTGAGGTCCTTCCTCCAAGACCTGCTCTGCAGTTGCAGGGAGCCTGTGTGCAGAGGGGAAGAAGAAAAGAGTGTCAGCACAGCCGCACTGCCAGGGAGCACCAGCACTTGGTCTTTCCCAAGCTGTTCTCCTTCCATTTCCATGCTCTCCTGAGCCCTTTTTTGGTGGAAGGCCTGGGGGCTCATGAAGCTTGGTTACAGTCGTGCTGTGTGGCGGTCCTGTGACCGCAGGCAGGGACAGGCAACGGGCACTTCTGATACAGAGCTGGCCTCCATAGCAGCATTTCCATCATACAAGGAAGTCTTCTCAGGGCAGTGCCCGAAGGCTTAGGTGTTCAGAAGCTGGTCTCAAGAACATGCCCAAAGAATAGACTCTGCAGAGAGGCTTGTTGCTTTGCTTGTTTCTCTGTGGGCTCCGTAGGATGAGATCAAGGTCCCAGTGTGGTCTGCTAGGGACTGAGGTCTGGTACCGGTGTTGCTTGTTGGTGGCCAACACCCATGCGGATGGGGAATGGTTCCCAACTCACCTGCCTGGGGCTCTACAGCAGTTCACAGAGCTGCTGGCAAGTGAATGTTTTTCTGGAGGGACTCAGGAGCTGCCAGAAGAGCACAGGGGATCTGCAGGGACAGCGTGTGCCGGGGAGTCAGCGGTGGATGGAGCCCCACTGAGCGTGAGCCTGTCCAAGGTGGAGACCAGAGGTAAAGTGCCAAATCTGGGTGTGAACAGGAAAGTCCGAGCTCTGCAACGCAGGAGACACAACAGGCACAAGGAAAGCAGTCTGGTGAGTGATGCGTTATCACCCTCAGTGAAATGTCATAGGCTGGATGCATTGCAGCACCAAAATGCATCTCATGGCCTTGGAAGTGAGGCAGGGTACCTCTGCGCACCCTCCACGGCCTCAGAAGAACTTGTGTGGGAGGCAGTCAATGGCAGTGACAGCCCTGAGCTAGGTCTGCCACGCAGCCCGACCGGCACCGGCCCTGCAGAGTCAGCCCGTGGCGCCGGGCACCGCAGCCCACGCGCTCTGCAGAGCAGCACCACCAGCTCAGGGGCTGCGGGGAGCATGAGGAGAAGGTGCGGGAATGGCCGGCCAGGCCAACACAGACATGCTCACCTGGGGAAAGGCTCTGTGGGGAAATGGAAAGTCCTGGGAGAAGAGCAGGGCACCACGTGTGTGCAAGGCAAGAGAAATCCTTCGACCGGGCAGGCTGCCCTATCCTTAGGGCCGCAGCAGGAGCTGCCTGAGGAGCCGCAGGGCCAGGACTCTGTGCTGTCCTGGGGAGTGGGACTGGCACGGGGGGCTGCAGGCTGTCTGGGGTGGGGATCTTGTCAGCATGCCAGCCAGAGACACAGTCACCGACCTCCATTTCCTGCTGTGGGACCAGTCCCAACCTGGGCTGCTGTGCTGGGCTGTGCTGGGGCAAGGGCAGGCAGATGGGGAGAGCTGGGGAGGGGCTGGGATGGGAAGTGCCAGGGAGAGGAAAACACCAGTGATCAGCTACAGCGCGTGAGTGCGGAGGTTGGGGGCACACGGCAGTGTCCTTGCACAGCCAGGCCTCCTGAGAGAGAGAAGGAGGACCGGCAGAGCAGAGTCTGCTCTGGGCCCTTATTCGCTGGACATCCCGGGGAAGTTGCCCCAGGGCAGCCATCACAGAGCAGCCAATAACAAGCACCATTTCCAGCACTGGCCTCTCAGCCCAGCTCAGAGAGGCTGTTCTTCCCTCCCCAGAGGGACATTGAATGACAAGGTCAGAAGTCCAAGTTTGCATGCTTCAGATGAGACATAAGCATGCACAGTGTGTGTGTGTGGGGAGATGAACCAAGTGAGCACAAATGCCATCAGCTATTCCCATGGCCTCACCATCACCACCATAGCCTGCGACCAGTGCCTTCAGACCCCCATGTACTTCTTCCTCCTCGGCCTGGGCTCTGTCTCCACTGCTCTTCCATCATGGCATCATCGATCCATGGCCAATTACCTCTGAGACAAGAGTGCAATTTCTTTCTTGGGATGCGCTGCTCAAATATTTTGGTTTCTCTTTTTAGTTGTAGCAGTGTTTTCTCCTCACTGTCATGGCCTATGACCGCTACATTGCCATCTGCAAACCCCTGCACTACGGGACCCTCCTGGGCAGCAGAGCTTGTGCCCACATGGCAGCAGCTGCCTGGGGCAGTGGGTTTCTCTATGCCAGTGTGCACATGGCCAATATATTTTTAATACCTCTCTGCCAAGGATATACCCTGGACCAGTTCTTCTGTGAAATCCCCCAGATCCTCAAGCTCTCCTGCTCAGATGCCTACCTCAGGGAAGCTGGCCTTCTTGTGGTTAGTGGTTTTCTTGTTTGGGGATGTTTTGTTTTCATTGTGGTGTCCTATGTGCAGATCTTCAGGGCCGTGCTGAGGATCCCCTCTGAGCAGGGATGGCACAAAGCCTTTTCCACATGCCTCCCTCACCTGGCCGTGGTCTCCCTGTTTGTCAGCACTATGATGATGGCCTACCTGAAGCCCCATTCCATCTCCTCCCCATTCCTGTATCTGGCGATGGCAGTTCTGTTCATGGTTCTACATCCAACAGTGAACCCCCTCATCTACAGCATGAGGAACCCGGAGCTCAAGGATGCCCTGAGGAAACTGATTAGATGGTATTTAACAGCCAGAGACTGTGTACCTTCCTCTGCAAATCATTCCCAATATATATCTTGACAGTCTAAGCCTGTCTTCTCTTCGTTTATTCTTTTTTATTTTCTCTCTTTTTTTCCTTTTCCACTTTTGATGATGCTGTCTGCAAAGAAATGTCTTTATTCATCCCCTCCGTCCTAGGTATCCACCTGCCTTGTGTGACCCACAGTGTCTGTGTAAATGAGGAGCCAGACTCTCTCTGCATTTAAGCAAAATAAATTAACCAGCAGCATCTTTTTGTCTGAAGTCAACCCTTAGGGGGGCAGGAATGAATGAGAAATCAAAGCACTTTTGTCCCATGGTTTAATCCCAAGCAGCAACCAAGCCCTACACAGCCGTTCGCTCACTCCAACCACGGCAGCATGGGGGAGAAAATCATAAGGGTAAAAGTGCAAAGACTTGTGGGTTGAGATAAAGACAGTTTAATAGGTAAAAGTCGTGCATGCAAGCAAAGTAAAATAAGGAACTCCTTCACCATTTCCCATCAGCAGGCAGGTGTTCAGCCATCTCCAGGAAAGCAGAGCTCCATCACGTGTAACGGTTACTTGGGAAGACAAATGCCATCACTCTGAACGTCCCCTTCTACCTTTTAAAGTAAAGTGTTAATTCCAGGCATTCACAGGAAAACGAGGACTCTGCGATCACAGGAGAGGCAGCGGGAACCCCGCTGGCACAGGGAAGGGAGACTGGAGAGCTGTTAGCTGAGGAGCTCCAGCGCCAGGATTGCCATGCTGTCCTGGAGAGTGGGGCTGGTGGGGGCAGAGAAGGGGGCAAATGCAGTCAGCATGGAGGGTCACCTACAGTAGGAACAGAGGAGAGCCAGAGGGTGAGTGGCCTCTGTTTCCTCATGCCCTTGCGGCCAGGTCAAGCCCTGGGACCGATGGGGAGCCGGAACCCCCTGCTCTGCCCCCCAGGACCTGCTGTGCCCTTCAGAGGGGCTGGGGCTGTGGGCTGAGTGCCCAGAGCTCTGCAGCACCCTGCCGTGGGCACTGCCGTGGGCCAGCCCAGACTTGGCCACTGTACTGGGAAGAGGCGAGGAGAATTAGGGATTGCTGGGGAGGGGTTGGGCTGGGTTGAAATGTGCCCAGGAGAGAACAAACACAGCGTAGAGCTAAGCTGTGTGAGTGTGCAGGGTGGGGGCACGCGGCAGGGTGCAGATCACGGTGCAGAGCCAAGGGTCATGGTGAAGGAAGCAAGGAGCAAAGGTGCAGAAGAGAGGGGCCCAGTCTGTGCCTTTTTCCCTGGACGCCCTAGGGACGCTGCCCCGGCAGGGCAATTTTCCCTGACCGCCCCACACACTGGCCATTTCCATCTCTGGCCATACACCTCAGTCCTGAGGAGGGACCTTTGCTGCATGGCCACCTCTGTCCTCCTCCGGGCCTTCATGATACCCAACTCCACTGCCATTATTAATAAAAAGAAAACGAGTTTCCTACTGACACTCATTACAATCCGAGTCCCATAGCTCTTGCCACAGCTGGTCTCTCAGCCAAGCCCATTCTCAGGCAGGTCCAGCTAGATCAGGGGTTCATGGTCTTGTCTCAAGAGATATTGAAAAAAATCCATTGTTTGAGATCCCACCAACTGGCCTGGGTCTTTCTTCTAGTGTTTGACTCTGAGGGATTTCTCAAAAAAAACCCCAACTCTCTCCACCTTTCCTTGTCCATAATGGTCTCCAGGCCCCAACCATCCTTCTTGCCTTTGCAGGACTTGCTCCAATCTGTCAGGGTCTTTCTTGTGCCGGGGAGCTGCAAACTGGACACAGCACTCCTGATGTGGTGGTTCTGCAGGGGGTTAGCCTTGGCCAGCAGCCAGACACCCACTCAGATGCTCATTCACAGCCCCAACTCAAAAAGACAAAGGGAGACAATAAGATAGATTAGCTCACAGGTCAAGATAAAGACCGGAAGACCACTTACTAATTACTGTCATTGGCAAAGAAGAGCTGACTTGGGGAAAATCAATTTAATTTATTGTCAATTAAAATAGACTTTTGATATGACAAAAATATGAAAGACCATTCCCCCACCACACTCCTTTTCCCCAGGCTCAGATTACTCCTTCATTCCCAATTCTTCTACCTGCCCCAACCCTGAGAGGTGAAGGGGGATGGTGAATGAGGGGTTACAGTCAGCACAGAACCTCTCTGCCACTCCTTCTTCGTCACACTTTTTCACAGAGATGTGATGTCAATGGAAGAAGAGCCGAGGTGGGGATGGACACCTCCCAGGGCTTTTGTGGTAGGTGGAGATAGAACATATTTAGGAGAGACCAGCAGGGAAGATGAGAAGTGGGGGATGCCCTGTGGGATGTCAGGGCAGCTCAGATAAATGGACATTCTCTATGGAACACGCAACAGGTTAAATGGAGGCGTGGGGGGGTGTGTGTCAGCTTCTAAATGGGCCATCCAGTCTTCTGCTCACCTGGATGGGGTACTCCCAAAAGAGGAAGAACTGGTCAGGGCTGTGAAGACCAGTGTCAGCCTAGTCTGCAGTGACCATGTGGTCTCCCACATCCCCAGGGACGAGGGGAAGGAGATTAGCAGAGCACAGACCCTGCACATGAGGGAATGAGACTTTGGCCTCCTGCGGGCACTGGCAGGTGGGATGCCATGGGGGCAGTGTCAGGGCCCTGAGAGCATCCATCGGCCTTCATGGCCCTGACCAGCATAACCTGCAGCCTCCACCTGCATCCCTGTCCATGGGCCCAGGAGCCCATTGAAGCCCACTTTCAGCCCCAGCTTGATCTGCACTGCAGGTGTATGGGTCTCCAGTCACAGCCATAGACACAGCCTGGGCTGTCCATGGACCTTGTCGATTCAGACTTGCAGATTCACTTCCTAGCTGGATTCTTTGTGGGGTGTACAATGAAATGACACCAGCGCCCTCCAGCTGCCACACCACAGCTGATTCATGGAGGCCTAGGGCCTTTCTGCTGCCTTTCTTCTCATCACTTGGTCAGGTTTTGGCAGGAGAGCAAGGAAAAGCAGGTGAGGAAAAGCAGGGTGCCAACGATTGAAAGCAGAGAGCAGAGCCTTCACATGTGAAATGATCTAAAGCCTATACCAGTTCAAAAGTGTTTTCTTCAGCTCCTTCCTATGAGGCATTGAATCTGTAGCAGGAACGTGGAAGCTCTGAGATGCCTCCATATCCCTCTCTTTGAGCAATGAGGTTGATAGTACCCAAGTCAGAGGCTTTCTTTCAATTCTGTTTACAGTCTAAAGCACTCCATGGTCTGGAGATATGCCAGGGAACTTGCATAAGGAACCCACTCCTTGGAAAAGAAGGTGCATGTTCCCAGGAATCTCAGGAGGCATGGCCTACCGATAGCGGTGTTCAGGGAACTGGTGAGATGCCTCGTCTCCAGTTCTGTGATGGTGACCTGGTTTGTGTGTAAATTCTCTCTGTGGATGCTGACATTTCCTGAACAACCCGGTCTGATCTCAGAGCTGGCCCTGCTTTGAGC
Source organism: Grus americana (assembly GCF_028858705.1). Classification (NCBI taxonomy): domain Eukaryota; kingdom Metazoa; phylum Chordata; class Aves; order Gruiformes; family Gruidae; genus Grus; species Grus americana. The sequence continues at coordinate 181,287 of NW_026562047.1, forward strand.
TGGGCATTGCACTTGAGACCTCCAGAGCTCCCTTCCACCCTGAATTATCCTATGATGTAGAGAGCCTCACCTCCAGCTTAATCTCTTCCTGTACAGCACGTGCCAAGGAACAAGCTCTTGGAAGGCTTGGCAGGAGGAGACTGCTGGGGGACTCTAGTCCATCCTCCACGTAGCTGTGACTTTGCGGAGCTGAAACCTGAAGAGCTCCAAAGGTGGAGGTCACAGCAGTGCTCCTTCTAGTCCATGTTATTTTTTCTAAGGCTCAGCCCAAAACTCCCAGGAGGCACTTTGTGGCTGTTTCCTCTGTCAGTTCTTTGGCCACTGCAGAAGAGAGCTCAGCTCCCTCATCTCTCAAGGTAGGTAGGTGCAGGCTCTTATGAGGTTGCCCAATGCCTTCCCTTCAGCCAGCTAGAGAGGCCCAGTTCGCTCAGACTCTCCTACAGCTCAGGCTTTAGGCTCCTCACTCCATTTTGGCAGACCTCCCCCGGACACTCTCCATTTTCTCCATTTTCCTTTTGGAATGCGAAGCCCACTGGCTCCTACGGCAGCCATCATGACTCACAGGCCCTTCTCCTCCAGGCACTCCTTGGCCTGCGTGGTCACCGCCCATGCTGCTGCACGGAGTTGTTCTGCAGCTTTTCCTTCTAAATCTTCAAGTTTCGGCTGGCCAAATCCCCAGGTGTGTCAAGGTCCCTCTGGAATGAACCTCCAACATTGAAAGTACCTGTGCTGATGTTCATCCTGAGCCATGGTGCCTCTAACAAGGTGATAACTCAGGTAGCTACAGGACACTACAGATGAGAAAAAGAGTACTAGTGTAGTGTAGTTGCTAATCAAGGCAGAAAGCAACGTTTAACCACCTCAGAAACACCAAATAAGGGTTCAAAGGGAGAATGTGCAGGGCCTGTGAGGAAATGGATAAAAGGGGTTGTCTTTTTGCATGGGAGGGGATAAGGAGTAGGACTGGAGAGGTGGGAAGGGAGTGACAAGGGAATGAATGGTGAAGCAAAGGAAATGGTCAGGACAGTTTGGGGATACCTGTCAAGCAGGCCTGCACCTGAGCAGCAGTGCCTGGAGCAAGGCATGAGAGCTGCAGCTGCTCTGACTAAACTAAGAACCTGACTTACTTCCATGGTCACAGGGAACCTGAGAACTTTCCCTGCTGTCATCAAATGCAGACCTTGAGGACAAGAAACTGCTGCATCTTTTTGGTTTCGACTTTCTTAAATGGGATTTCAGGAGGTGTCTATTCTGGCCTTCTGCTCGCAGCAGAATCAGATGTGGAGTCAGGCCACTTTGCTCGAGGCTTTATCCATTGGGGGCTGGAAAACACCCAAGGGCAGAGACGGCACAACGTCTGTGTGAAACCTGTTCCAATGCTTGGATGCCCTCATGGAGAAAAAGATTTTACTTATCTCTGTGTTGAACCTTCCTTATTTCATCATCTAACTATTGTCTATTATACAATGACCCTTTCTAAAGTCATCTTTTCAGCAGACTGTCTAGACAAAGGCCCTTTCCATTGCGCTCCAGTTTTCTCCTCTCCCTGCTCTTTGTTCATTCACATTCCTGTCACCCACCCAAAGCTGCTGCTTTGATATCAGGGAGTTAAAAGCTTGCCCTGTCATTAAGTAGTCTAATTGTCTCTTTAGCCAACTCTTTAGTTATGTTTATATCTATATATCTATATATCTACTGACCTACCTACCTACCTGTCTAAAACATTTCTCATAAGATTATCCCTTGTAGAAAGGCAACGTCATTAGAGGCAGCTTGTAGTAAGCATATGGTGCAGAGTGTGTTTTATTGCACGATGAAACTTTATCGTGCTTGACTTTTCTTTGCTTGCAAATAGGCAAAAAAAATCTGTGCCTGTGTGCAGCCATTTCTCTAAGGAAAGCAAGTGCGGGTTGGTACAAAGGAGCTGTAACATCCAGCTGCAGAATTCAGTGGAGAAGTCTGATGTAAGGGAAAGTCCCCGGTGGCCAATGAGAGAAATGGTGGGGCTGGGGAGCTGAGGTGAAGGTTGTCCATGCTGTGTCAGACCTCAAGGGACTGCTTTTCCTCCTGTCCAGGCGTCCTTAGGAGAGACCCTGGAGCAAGATCTACTGGGGAATGCTGCCATCACCTCTTCTCTAAACTGAAAAGTAGTAAAATACACCCTTGGAAATAAAACCTCCTCTTTGTTAGAAGTTCTTTGAAATCTTTCTCCACAACTACACTAGGAAACAGCTCCAATTATCTGTACAACTCTTGAAGACTTGAAGAAAATCACAGGGAGAGAGATGGCTCGTTAGGGCTTGCTTGATTTTAATGAGTCCCATGGTGTATTTGGTGCTGAGTAACAAACCTCAGGTACTGAGAGGAGATTGCACAAACCTCTCAAAGACTCAGTGACCCGATTTCTCTACCTCCTCCCCCTCTAGCAGAATGGGGGGACGGAGAATGGGGGTTGTGGTCAGTTCATCACACATTGTCTCTGCCCCTCCTTCCTCCTCACGGAGGACTCCTCACGCTTCCCCCGCTCCAGCGTGGGGTCCCTCTCCTAGGAGACAATCCTCCGTGAACTTCTCCAGCTTGAGTCCTTCCCACAGGCTACATTTCTTCATGACCTGCTCCAGCGTGGGTCCCTTCCACGAGGTACAATCCTTCAGGAACAGACTGCTCCAGCATGGGTCCCCCAGCGGAGTCACAAGTCCTGACAGAATAACCGCTCCAGCGCTGGCTCCTCTCTTCATGGGTCCACAGGTCCTGCCAGGAGCCTGCTCCAGCGCTGGCTTCCCACAGGGTCACAGCCTCCTTCAGGTGTCTCCACCTGCTCCGGCGTGGGGTCGTCCGTGGGCTGCAGGTGGATATCTGCTCCACCATCAACCTCCATGGGCTGCAAAGGAATCTGCTCTGGCGCCTGGAGCACCTCCTCCCCCTCCTTCTGCACTGACCTTGGTGTCTGCAGAGTTGTTCCTCTCAGTCGCTCTCTTTTTCTTCCTTCTTAAATATGTTATCACAGAGGCACTGCCACAGTTGCTGATAGACTTGGCCTTGGCCAGCATTGGGTCCATCTTGGAGCCGGCTGGCATCAGCTCTATCGGACACAGGGGAAGCTTCTAGCAGCTTCTTGCAGAAGCCACCCCTGTAGCCCTCCTGCTACCAAATACATGACTCTGTGTGTGTGTGTTTGTCTGTGTGTGTGTGTTTGTGTGTGTGTGTCTGTGTGTATGTGTTTCTCCATGGGGTAACTGGAAGGATGAGGGAATCCCAGGGCCAGCTCCTGGATAGATGGAGAGTTTAAGATCAGCTCCTGGAGACATCACTACTGTACGTATGGGCTTTCCCATAGCCCCTGCAGAAACTGTGATACATGTTCATACCCGCATCTTCCAAAAGCCTTCAAAATCGTGTGAATCCTGGTGAATTTTGAATGTGTGCTTGCTTTCATCCTAGGACTGCTGACTCCCCAAAAGCCTCACAATCATTGCACCAGAAATTGCATTAAGTTGTCTGATAGGTGTCCAGAGGGAAATGCAGCTCGAGGAGAGTGGCATGACTACTGCATGCAGGGAAGGGAATACAATGATTTGGCTAGCAGGCAAGGATTTGGGTCCTCTGTGCTGTAGGCACTACAAGGGACACCATACAAGGCAGTGGTGCGTGCTCAGCGTGAACAAGGTCAACTGCATCTGAGGCCGTGGTAGGAGAAGCTCTGCCACCCCAGACATCTTGAGTTTTCATCCCCCTGCAGTGAGCCGTGGTGTGGTGACATCTGGACCGGTGTGTCCCTCTGTGGGGATTGCTGCTGCAGAGAGGTGGGGAGGAACTGGAGAGTGCCCCGAGGAGGTCTGCACATGTCCTGTACTTTAGGCCTCAACCCCATCTTTGCCGACCTCTTCCATACCCACTCAACCCTGGGAACATGCCGCTCCTGGAGAACCACTGCGCCCTCCAGGCAGCTCCAGATTCCTCTCCTAGACGATGGGTGTCCTTAATGTCACCTGTGTGAGAGCCCTGGGTACACCCCTCAGTTACACTCACCATCTTACCTGTCATCAGACACCGACTGGTGACGCATAAATCCCGTCCGACGTCTCGTCTCTAAAAGGTCACAAACAGACGCTGAGCTTTTTGCTCCCAAACACATGGAGGAAGAGGAATTTCAGTGGGGCAGTTCCTCATGCCTCTTTGGAGAAAGAGCCCAGAGAGAAAGCACTGCACTGGGGAGATCCCACTGTATTATCAAGATGCTACGAGTCACGCTAACTCTGAGCAGTGTTGAACATACTTTTATAAAGGCAGCCAGGCTCACTTATACATGCAAAGTTGGTACATGACTCAGATACAGTGACGTAAATGCAAATATTTGTGAAGAAAGAAACATAAAAACCATGAATGAAAAATATCAACAGCATGATAATTATAATGATATTATAATGATATTTAAACCAAATGAAACCAAACCAAAAAAAACCCCAAAAAACCCAACCTCACAACAAACAAACAAACAAAAGCTGGAATCAGATACACTGGGAATCATTTGTGGACAGAGGTGGTAATTCTGTCACTGTAGCAAAATGTCCTTGGAATCATTTTCTCAAGGGCATCCTTGAGCTCCCGGTTCCTCATGCTGTAAATAGTGTGTCACTACTGGAGGTACCACAGAGTACAGAACAGCTACCACCAGATCCAGAGATGGGGAGGAGATTGGGGGGACTTCAGGTGGGCAAACACGGTACTGCTGCTAAACAGGGAGACCACGGCCAGGTGAGGGAGGCACGTGGAAAAGGCTTTGTGCCGTCCCTGCTCAGAGGGGATCCTCAGCACAGCCCTGAAGATCTGCACATAGGACACCACAATGAAAACAAAACACCAAATGCTAAACAGGCACTAACCACAATAAACCCAGCCTCACTGAGGTGGACATCTGAGCAGGGGAGCCTGAGGATCTGGGTGATTTCATGTCGGAACAGGTCCAGGGCATTGCCCTGGCAGAGGAATAGGGAACAATTATTGATACTTGGCAGGAGAGAAATCCCCATATTGCTATGCTGCTGGAGGCATTGACCCACAAATCTCGAATGCTGACATGTGGGAGTTTCAGGCCAGAGGGACCTTCACACCCTCGCGCCTTTGGCCAACAGAAAGGCAAGGTCTGCATCTGGAGCAGAATAAACCGCATGCATGAGGACCATGACGTGCCTGGCTGAGGAGTGTCCTGAGGAGAAGGGCATGGGAGTTATGATGGATGCCATATGAGCCAGTGGGTTTCCCATTTTGAAAGGTGGATGGAGAAACTGGAGAATGTCCAGAGGCAGTTTGTCATGATGAGAGTTGGGGCCTAAAGCACGAGCCGTGTGGAGAGGCAGAAGGAACTGGGTCTCTTTAGTCTGCTGAAGGTGAGGAGCAGGGCACTCAAAGGCAGCTGAATCCTGGCAGAGGCAACAGCCACAAGTTTCCTCCTGGGACCTTCACACTGGGCCTTCAGAAAGAGTGAACAGAGGGTGCTGCTGATGGCAGCAGGACACCCAGAACTCTCTGTGATCTCCATCTTTGGAGGTCTTCAGTTTCCAGCCAAGCTGACTGTGGGACTGGCGATACCCCACCCTTTGCTGGGAGGCTGGACCAGAGATCCCAGCGCTCCCTTTCCCAACAACCCTTCCATAAGCCTGTGCCTTGCAGTGTGCCCCAGGAGAAAGGATTCAGCTGGAGGTGGGGGTCTCTGCAGCAGGGGGTCATAGGACGATTCAGGGTGGAATGCTCCTGTACTCAGGAGGTCTCTAGTTCTACCTTTGGTTCCAAGCAGGGCCAGCTCGGAGGTCGGAGCAGGTTGCTCCATAGACATCAGCATCCCAGTACAGAGGCTGCACGTGTGCCAGGCATTGAATCCACCGTTATGGAAATGGACACAAAGACTTTGAGCGGCTCCTTGAACCCAGGAATCGGTATGCCATGCCTCCCGAGCTTCCCAGGAACACCTAAGCTTTCTGTGCAGAGGAATGCGAGTCCACTTTCCCTGTCCTGGCCAGTCTCCTGGCAAATGTGGTGCTGTAGGTTCTGAAGAGAACCAGAAGAATCTCTTTGAGGAGGTTAGTTTCATTTTACATGCTGAATTGCAGGGCAGATGAAGGGAGCTCAGAGCTTCCAGGCTCCCTGCCGCACAGTTAGGACATCAGAGACTGGAAATGCAGGTAGCGGTGTTGTGTTAGCGTACACCACGTGGAAATGTTGTCTTCCTTTGTGCTTTTGCATAAGCTGGGGTCTGTCCCTTGGCCGCCTGTGGCTAAAAAAGCAACAGCTCCCCTCTTCCACCTCCCTCTCCTCCACACAACAGGGAGGAGAGAGATGAAGCAGGGATAATTTAAGGGCAATACTAAGAAGTGTAATATTGAAATGGTAACAGTGAGAGAAGCAGCACTGCGTTTTAAGAACTTCATGCCAGAGGCTAACTGCTGAGAACTTATGGCTCTTTTGTAAAGTAGAAATGAATGTTGGGAATGAAATTGAAGTGCTTTGATTAATCCTAATGAAGAAAAAGAAGGAATTCCATTAGAGCACTGTGCTGTTCGTGTTATTAGTGACAGGACCACTAATTCCTTAAACATCCTTGAGAGCGTCTTTATTTTCCTCCTTTCCAAAGCTTAGTCTACTCAGATTGCCAGAGGACTACCTCCAATCTCTGCAACCCAAAGCTCTCCAGCCTTCTCTCATCAAAGGTCTTTTACCCCGGGACATATCTCACCATCACTTCAATACGCTGCCCGGGGTCTATTTTTCAGGTGGGTGAGGTCAGGCTATTCCTTTGCAAAGCCTTCCCTACAAAAGTCTTGTCTAGGTGCTGATCCCACTGTAGCACCTCATGCTGGGCACCACTCCAGCCTCCTTCTGCAGAGCTCCAGTGGATGGGCAATTTTCCTGTTTCTGTCCTACCCATTCACCTTCCCAATCTTTTTGTATTGTTTGCTTATCGAATATTGTCTCAGGAAACACATTTGTCCTCCACAGCATCAGCCATTTGCAATTGCAGGCTGAGATATTTCCCCTCGTGGAGCAGACATTGTGCAAAGCTGCTCCATTTGGGGAAACCCACTTCATGCTGCATAGGCATTTGGGCTACAACCCCCCACTGGCTCATTTTTTAAAGAGACAGTTTCAGACTGGCAAAGCAGATTCAGTACATAAATGCGTGTGCTGGTTTTGGCTGGGACGGAGTTAATTTTCTCCATAGTAGCTTGCATGGGGCTGTGTTTTGGATGTGTGCTGACAACAGTGTTGATAACACAGGGATGGTTTAGTTACTGCTGAGAAGTGCTTGCACGATGTCAAGGCCTTTTCTGCTCCTCACACCATCCCACCAGCGAGAAGTTTGGAGGGGACACGGCTGGGACAGCTGACCTCACCTGACCAAGGGATATTCCATACCATATGACATCGTGTTGAGCCATAAAAGCTGGTGGAAAAAGAAGGAAGGAGAGGGCATTGGGAGTGACGGTGTGTGTCTTCCCAAGTAACCATTGTGCGTGATGGAGCCCTGCTTTCCTGGAGATGGCTGAACACCTGCCTGCTGATGGGAAGTGATGGAGGAATTCCTTGTTTTGCTTTGCTTGTGTGCACGGCTTTTGCTTTACCTAATAAACTGCCTTTATCTCAGCCCCCCAGTTTTCTCACTTTTACCCTTCCGAGTCTCTCCTGTCCCACCAGGGTGGGGAGTGAGCAAGCTGCTGTGTGGTGCTTAGTTGCCGACTGGTATTAAACCATGGCAAAAAGACACTCCATGGGTCCCTGGAACTCTATCCCAGTGCTGGACTTTCCCCCCGGTGACTTTTTTTGTTTATTCTTTCTGTCAAGTTAGTGAAGCATTACACAACTCAGTGCAAGACATCATAGCAGGGGAAGATGACCTTCATGACTTTTAATGTTTTTAGGTTGATTCCATGCGGTGACACTCTAGACAGTCCATGGGGTCTAGCAAGTGATTTCTCAAACCTGAGGGTAGTCATCTCTTCATCGGTTGTGTCACCTTTGGGCCTCATTGACTACTGACCACGATTCGGCTATTTCCCTTTAACTTTACATTGGTCAGACAGAGCTTGAAGGAGCTGTTTGCATTAATCACGGTGGGGCATGACATACCAGGAATGGCTCAGGCCACCTTCCCCCTTCTTGAGGAGGATGGAAGCCAGGCTGGACATGTGGGGTTTTTTGGGGCAAATGTGGGATGCCTTTTTTCAGACAACCACGTACCCCAGTGGGGCATTTGGGACTATTTGGGGCTATTTTACATACTCTGTAGTATCACTTTGTCCATAGGAGTCTCTTCAAGGCAATTCTCACTTCCTTGTTCCTCAGGCTATAGATGACAGGGTTAAACATGGGGGTCACAATTGTGTAGAACAGGGCAAGGTACTTGTCAGGGTCTACAGAATCCCTTGACCGTCGCTTTAAGTAGACGATTGTGGCTGAGCCATAGAAGAGTGTCACCACCCCGAGGTGTGAAGAGCAAGTGGAAAAGGCTTTGTGTCTGCCCAGAACTGAAGGTATTCTCAGAATTGCCCTGATAATTTTCATGTAAGAAATAACTATGAAGGAGAAGGGAAGGATCGCAAAGACCAGGATGATGGTGTACAGCATCACTTGGTTCCAGAAAGTGTCTGCACAGGCCAGTTCCAGCAGAGGGGGGACATCCCAGAAAAAGTGGCGAAGGTCCAGGGATGCACAGAAGGGCAAAGTGAACACCTGGTAGGTCTGTCCTACTTGCACTGGTACGACGACCACCCACCACCCCACCAGCAGTCTGATGCAGACACCCCTGCTCATGATGAGGGTGTAGTGCAGGGGGGTCTCAGATGGCTATGTAGCGGTCGTAGGCCATGGCAGCCGGGAGAAGGCATTCGATGCTGCCCAGCAAAACCAGGAAATAGAGCTGGGCAGCACAGCCAAGGAAGGAGATCCTGCCGTCTTCCGTCAGGAAACCCACCAGCATTTTTGGCAGAGTGACTGACGTGTAGCAGATCTCCAGGAAGGACAGGTTCCTCAGGAAGGCACTCCTTTTGGTCAGTTGAAGACCTCTATAGGATGCCCTGGAGCTAAGGTATAGTTACAGTTTCAGTTGTCATAAACGTGGGCATCTGCTGTCATTTCACCTGGCCAAAGAAATTTCCCACCAGCCTCCAAGGTGATGGCCCCAGATGCTGCCCTGTCTCTAGGAAGTGCTCCATTAGATCTTGCAGTTACCAGCACACATCTTGGTCACCTCTGGCATCTCAAAGATAACCAGGTGTTGTGTCTCAGCAGTTCACTCATGGCCTTTATCTTCATGAATTACCATGGGAGCTGGGACAAGCAGCTCACATGCAGGTGCCTGTTTTGTGCCCACCTTAACTGAGGCAAGAGGAATCCGACATCCTGAGGGTTTGTGGCAGGGAGCTGAGTCCCCTTCCAGCCCCAGGACTATAAAACTACACCTGAGATGCGTCTAATGACTCGGGTGCATCCCTTCCCTCAGCAGAGGTAAAGGAGATCCCTCCTGGTCACTGTCTTGGTTTCCTGTCTCTAATGATGGGACATGAAAAGGTGAATCTTGGACATGACTCAGTCTGTTTGGAGAAATGACTCTACTGGAAAGAAGTGTCCTTCCCCAGCGGAGGGAGGGAACATCAGTGATTGCTTCAGCCTGTTTCACAGCAGGTTCCCCCAGAGCCCCAGGGACATTCTCTGAGGGAGCCCAGAGGGGGCAGAGAAAGTGCTGCCTTGGGCTGGTCCTCTGCTGCTGAGCTGGGCTGGGCTCCTGGGATGGAGGGAGCTCATGGCAAGCGGGCAGCGCTGCAGAGAGACAGCTCTGCCCAGGAGCAGCTCCTCTGCAAAGCGCAGCAGGGCTGAGGGCACTGCCTGCAGGCAGCGAGGGCAGAGGGGGAAACGGCAGAGATATTACAGGCACTGTGGAGTGGGCTAATGCTGAGAGTTCGCTGTTGGAGAAATCTACACAGGCCTTGACACGGTAAGTGTCTGGCTCCAGGTCAATACACAAATGTCCTGGAGGGGCTTCCTAGAGCTCACACATCTTGCTGCAGCTAAGATCTGGCAGGACGGCAATCAGAGTTTCTTTACTGTGGAGAAGGACATGCTCCAGAGCAGGGCTTCTGCGTAGCACCATCAGAGGGACAGCACACGAAGTTTCCCTTCTCCTGGGGCTGGCTGCAAGGGTGTGCAGCCAGGTGTGCAGCCAGGGGTGCCCAGGGCTGTCCTTCAGAGCAGGGTCCCTGCACCCCAGGGGCTGTGTGCTGGAGCAGGGACTCTGCTGCCTGCCAGGGTCAGCACTCAGCCTGCCTGGGGAGCTCCCCACAGCACCTGGGGATAAGCTCTGGGTGGAAGGGGTGATGCCTGGCAGGGCAGAGGCCTTCTGGAGTCAAGAGGGTGTTGCATGGGTCAGAGGTGCTCACAGGTTCAGATCCCCCGCCAGGGCATTTGCAGAGGGTCCTTTTGAAGCAGGACATCAAGGCAACATGTACCTGAAAGTGCAGGAACCTGTGCTTTCAGTTTTCCGCTCTTCATTGGCTGGGGGGCAGTGGGAGATGGGAATTTATTTTTCTGCTCTGGTGAAGGCACGGAGACCCCAGTTCTAATTCAGACTTCTCTGAACTGCTGCTGAGCCCCCGCACACACAGAGATGTCCCTGCTTCCAGGAGGGGTCTGCAGGGCAGAGCTGAGCACACAGTGGGTGCGATGGGGTCTGTGAGCACTGACAGGGAGGAGATGTGGGGACAGAGAAACAAATCCCGGCAGGAACAGCTCCAGGCTGCAGAGATATGGGCAGGGAGTGAGAAGAAGCTGCTGCCAGAAATGCCAGGGGAGGGGGGGGAATTCAGGCACCTCTGTGCCATTTGCTACAGCGCCGACGCCTTCCCCGGAGCAAGCCCCTGATCTCTTCTGCCACACAGCAGGGCCTTCACCTTGAAGGCCATGTGCTCCACGGCATGAGTTACCTCCTCGGCAGATGGACCCCTGATGAGGGGAATCTCCCAAGTGCTCATCCGTTTGTCCCCGTACTGCCTCCATCAACAGGGGCATTGGGGAATTTCTCCAGTTCCCCCCTCCTCTTCATGCTGCCTTTCTTCCCACCTAAGGTGGGAGCTCCAGGCAATGCTGCTTGCAGGGCTCAGTGAGCCAACTCACTGTTCCGGACAGGTGATCTTGAGGACATTCGGTTATTTCCCTGGGCCATCCTGCTGTGCTGCAGGCTGTCTTCCAGAAGGGCACAGCCTTCCCGTTCCGTCTGTGTGTTACGTAGCAGCCCCTCAGTACTAAGGCCATGGAAATGCTGCTGGCAGGGTGTATGCAAGCACCTGTGATGAGCCCCCTGCGTCCCTGGCTGGGAGGGGAGGGCTGAGCTGAGACAATGTGAGGAGTTTGGAGATGGGCACTTGGGAACTGCATTCACCCCATTGTCCATTTTCTTCTCAGGGGGGTCTGGGTGCAATCGCTCTCCAGCTCAAGGAGGTGACAGCCTAGGGTAACTGAGACCAGGTCTGACGGACAGACTGTCCCTCGGCACAAAGGGACAGTCCCTTTGCCACACAGGACCCACAAGGTTTCTCTCAGCGACAAGCAGAAGTGCCACTTGGGGGATCCTCAGCCAGCTCCCACCCGAATTCACTAAATGGACCAGCAAAAGGTCTTTCTGAAAGGAAAGAGGCGGTTTGGGGGGTTTCCATGAGAACTGGAAGAAATACTTCTCTGAGATGTCTACCCTAACTTGTCACTACTTCTTCCTCCTTTGACAGGTCCCAATGCCCAGAGACAGCAAATGTCCAATGACAGCTCCATCACCCAGTTCCTCCTCCTGGCATTCGCAGACACATGGGAGCTGCAGCTCTTGCACTTCTGGCTCTTCCTGGGCATCTACCTGGCTGCCCTCCTGGGAAACGGCCTCATCATCACTGTCATAGCCTGTGACCACCACCTCCACACCCCCATGTACTTCTTCCTCCTCAACCTCTCCCTTCTAGACCTGGGCTTCATCTCCACCACTCTCCCCAAAGCCATGGCCAGCTCACTCTGGGACAACAGATCCATCTCCTACTCAGGATGTGCTGCCCAGCTCTTTTTCTTTCTCTTCTTTATTGTAGGGGAGTATTGTCTTCTCACCATCATGGCCTACGACCGCTACGTTGCCATCTGCAAACCCCTGCACTACGGGACCCTCCTGGGCAGCAGAGCTTGTGCCCACATGGCAGCAGCTGCCTGGGGCAGTGGGTTTCTCTATGCTCTGCTGCACACGGCCAATACATTTTCCCTACCCCTCTGCCATGGCAATGCTGTGGGCCAGTTCTTCTGTGAAATCCCCCAGATCCTCAAGCTCTCCTGCTCAGATGCCTACCTCAGGGAAGTTGGGCTAATTGTGGTTAGTGTCTGTTTAGGATTTGGGTGTTTTGTTTTCATTGTGGTGTCCTATGTGCAGATCTTCAGGGCCGTGCTGAGGATCCCCTCTGAGCAGGGACGGCACAAAGCCTTTTCCACGTGCCTCCCTCACCTGGCCGTGGTCTCCCTGTTTATCAGCACTGGCATATTTGCCTACCTGAAGACCCCCTCCATGTCCTCCCCATCCCTGGATCTGGTAATGGCAGTTCTTTACTCGGTGGTACCTCCAGCCGTGAATCCTCTCATCTACAGCATGAGGAACCAGGAGCTCAAGGATGCAGTGTGGAAACTGAGGACGGGATGATTTTCAGAAGCAATAAACTGTTCATCATCATCTCCATATCACTCATAATATAACTCATTGCAGCCCCAACCTGTCTTCTGAAGTTTTTGTTGCTTTTGTTTTGGGGGGGATTTTGGTTTTTTTCTTTTGTTTTACTGATGATAATGTGGTCCACAAAGCAATGTCATTATTCATCCCTCTTCTGCATCAGGATCTACCTTTCCTGTGTGATCCAGAGAGTGTGTTAATGAGAAGCAAGACTGTCTGTACACTTAAAGAAATCAAAGGACCCTGCAGTGACTGGTTTGTTTGAGATCCTTCCTGAGAGACCTTTCTGGAGCTGCAGGGCAGTGCCTGTGTGCACAGGTGGAGGGGAAAAGAGTCCCAGCACAGGAGCACTGCCAAGCAGCACCAGCGCTTGGTCTTTCCTGAGCTGCTCTCTTTTCACTTCCACACTCTCTTTCTGAGCTCTTGTTTTGGTGCAAGGCCTGAGAGCACTGGCAGCTTGGTCAGAGTCCTGCTGCGTGGCAGTCTTGTGATCATAGGCAGGGACAGGCAATGGGCACTACTATGACAGAGTTTGCCCCCATAACAGTGTTTCTGTCAGACAAGGGGACCTCCTGAGGCAGTGCCTGAAGGCGTAGGTCTTCCTTCAAAGTGGCTGTGAAGAACAAGCGCAAGAAAGTGCCCTGGTGAGGAAAACACCAGTGAACAGACCAAGTGTTTGAATGTGCAGGGTGGGGGAACGCACGCAGCAGTGTCCTCGCACAGCCAGTCCTCCTGGGATAGCCTTGAAGGACCAGCAGAGCAGGGTCTGGCCTGTGCCTGTGGTCACTGGACACCCCAAGGAAAGTGCCCCAGGGCAATCATCACAGGCCAGCCCCTTGCAACCACCATTCCCAACACTGGCTTCTCACTCCAGCTCAGAGAGGTGGTTTGTCCCTCCTGTTCAGAAGGAGGACACTGCATGACTAGGTCAGAAGTCCACGTCTACATTTTACAGACGAGATAGAAGCATGCACATCATGTGCATGTGGGGACATGAACCTGAGTGAGCATGAATGCCATCAGCTGTTCCTCAGAGGTGCCATGAAGGCTTGTGGGACAGACAGTGTCTTGAGGTCACTTCACTGTGAGAGTAACTTCCCCTGGGAAACCACCTGAATGCAGCACTGGGATGGGCTTCCTTGGACCTAAGTCCCGGTGTCCATTCCTCATGCCGTGGGGCATCTCAGATGAGTGCAGGGCAGGGCGACACACTGCAGGGCTGAGGTGCCTCCCAGCCTCCTCCCGGAGTGGCAACAAGAGGCCAGAGAGACACTGTGACTGCTGCGATGCACTGCCTCTGTGTCTGCAAGGGAAGGACTCGTGGCTCTGAAGACCCCTGTGTATATGAGGAGTCAATGAGGCCAACTCAGGTGCGGACATCTCACAGGGCCTTGACGTTTCTATTTGTGACTGCAGGAACAACCCCCAACTTCCCCTTGAGATTCCTCTCACCCGCCTTGGACAGGCTCATTGCAAATACTCCTGTCTGCTCGCGTCACCCTTTCTGGATTGTGCCCTCAAACGTGTCAGAGCAATCAGAGAGGTTCTGGGATCCTCAGAAAAGGCAGACATCAAACATTTCTTCAAGAAGGGCAAGGAGGAGGATTGGGAGAATTACAGGCTGGTCAACCTCACCTTAGTCCCTCAGAAGGTGATGGGCCAAATACACCTGCAGGGATTTACAGGCACTTGAAGGAGAAGGAAGGGACTGCCGAACCCACATGGGTAGGGGCAAGAAGGGCATGTTTCGTACCTGGACCTTAGCAAGGGCTTTGACATGGTCTCCATAGTCTCTATACAGTCGGATTGGGCCAACCCGTTGAATGTCTTTATTAACTCCCTGTATAATGTGACAGAGGGCATTTTCAGCTCCTTTGTGGATGATGCCAAACTGGGCAGAGCCTCTGAGCGACCTCATCAGGTTAACCCTGCCTTGAGCAGGATAGCCGGACAAGATGAACTTCAGGGCTCTCTTCCAACCTGAGTTATTTGATGATTCCATGAGTCTCTCCCTTGGAGAGCTTTTGGAGACAGAATCGACAAAACAAAGAGGCAGCAGTAGAGATATAAAATGCAGCGGTAGAAATACAGCAGTTCCTCTGAGGAACATTTCTCCACTCAAATTGTTGGTAGGAAATCTACTGGATAAATTTGATGAAAGCAGCTTACTTTTACCTGCTCAGGTACTGGGCCACAAAGAGGGTGATGGTTGGATATGGTATGATGTGGTCAATTGTGTATAAGTACCTCATAATCCAGTAGGAAGCAAATGGGGAGGTGAGGTCAGTTCTGCCTCTGGAGGTGATAGGCCAGCAGCAGGAACGTGGCTGAGAAAGGGACTCTGAGGTCACTTCACTCTGAAATAGCTGATAGGCCAGACCTTGGCCCATGGCTGGGATACGTGCTTTAAAGCTCACATCTGACAGCGTCTCTGACAGGCCAGCAGAAGGCACCTGGTTGGCACATTGTCTGTGAGATCCCATCTGCCAAAGGACCTAGGCTTAGTCCAGGAAGGGGGCTTATATCTTGGTGGTCAGGTCTGTTCTGCCTGAGAACATGATGGGACAGCAGCAGGCACACGGCTTGGTCGTGTCTATCATCTGAGAAGCTGAAAGGCTAGCAGCCTTGGGAGATCATGGTGAGGTTACTTCTGCCTGGTCAGGTGAAAGGCCTCAAGAAGACTGGTGGGTTGGGATGCCTGCCTGAAGGGTTGTTTCTCAGATGGTGGAGCTTTCCTTGGAGGTAGGAAACAACAGGAGAGAGAAACGCTGCCACACAGTGCAGCGTGGAAGGTGGAGACTGGACATGAGGAGGAAGAACTGTCACTCCAAGGGTAGTGCTGTGGTACAAGAAGTCATCCCGAAGGAGTGTGAGATCAGTCCATCTCTGTGTGTTTCAAGGAACAGAGCGTGAGGGTGGACAGATGTCCGTGAATGTATGGAAATGCCAGGGTGAGAGCAAGGTGAGGAAGTGAGATGGGTGTCTACAGTGTGCAGGGAAAAGAAGCAGCTGTGGGACAGCGTAGGACAACGTGTGGTGGAGATGGCAAAGGGCGCTGGCAAGGCTGGAAGTCGCCAAGAGAACCCAAGTCTGTGTCCCCTTGGCAATCGTCTCTGCCACCAAGGCCTGTGAGGAGACATGTTGTCCTAAGGCACTGGGGGGGCCTCGTTGCCTCCTTGCACACCCCCAGTAAGGCTGGGAACTGCCATCCCGTTGTCCTTCACTCAGCACGACACCCCCCACATCCCACTGCCCCAGGAAGAGCCCTGAGCAAGGCGTGAAGGACAGGATCTGCCTTCCCAGGGGCTGGGGGTCAGGCCTTGGCCCTTCTGCTTCATCAAACAAAAGCAGGGCTTCCTCTGCATCTCAGCTGCCTGTACATTACCTTTGCCTGCCTGCAATCATGGCCTCCAATTATCCCTTCTAATGAGTCCTCGGGGAGCCTTTGCTGGTCATGGTGCTCAGTGGGACTCAATGCTTCAAGGTACTCTGGGTTTTTTCCTTTTACACTGAGTCTTTGAGAGGTTTGTGCAATCTCCTCTCAGTACCTGAGGTTTGTTACTCAGCACCAAATACACCATGGGACTCATTAAAATAAAGTAAGCCCTAACGAGCCATCTCTCTCCCTGTGATTTTCTTCAAGTCTTCAAGAGTTGTACAGATAATTGGAGTTGTTTCCTAGTGTAGTTGTGGAGAAAGATTTCAAAGAACTTCTAACAAAGAGGAGGTTTTATTTCCAAGGGTGTATTTTACCACTTTTCAGTTTAGAGAAGAGGTGATGGCAGCATTCCTCAGTAGATATTGCTCCAGGGTCTCTCCTAAGGACGCCTGGACAGGAGGAAAAGCAGTCCCTTGAGGTCTGACACAGCATGGACAACCTTCACCTCAGCTCCCCAGCCCCACCATTTCTCTCATTGGCCACCGGGGACTTTTCCTTACATCAGACTTCTCCACTGAATTCTGCAGCTGGATGTTACAGCTCCTTTGTACCAACCCGCACTTGCTTTCCTTAGAGAAATGGCTGCACGTATATTTTTTTTTTCCTATTTGCAAGCAAAGAAAAGTCAAGCACGATAAAGTTTCATCGACATTAAAACACACTCTGCACCATATGCTTACTACAAGCTGCCTCTAATGATGTTGCATTTCTCCAAGGGATAATCATATGAGGAATGTTTTAGACAGGTAGGTGCCAAAAGCTAGATATAAACACAGCTAAAGAGTTGCCTAAGAGCAAATTGGACTAGTGTCGTGATTTAATCTGGTCGGCACCTAAACCAACCCCACAGCTGTTCTCTAACTCCCCTTCCTGGGATGGGGGAGAGGACTGAAAATGGAAAAAAGGAAATCTCTATGGGTTGAGATAAAGACAGTTTAATAGGACAGAAAAGGATGATGATGATGTTAGTAATAACAACAATAATAATAATAGACTATACAAAACAAGTGATGAACAGCACAATTTCTCACCACCTGAAGTCGATGCTCAGCAAGATCCCAACCTGCCCCGTCTCCTGGCAAGCCCCCAGTTCTATATGGAGAATGATGTCATAAGGTATGGAATATCCCTTTGGTCAGTTTGGGTCAGCTGTCCTGGCTGTCTCCCCTCCCAGCTTCTTGGTGCCCCCCAACTTCTCGCTGGCAGGCCATATGAGAAGATGAAAAGTCCTTGACTGCTTGGCAACAACTAAAACCATCAGTGTGTTATCAACAATACTCTCCAAAACACAGCACTATCCCAACTGCTAGGAAGAAAATTAACTCTATCCCTGCTGAAACCAGGACAGCTACTTAATCACAGGGCAAGCATTTAACTCCCTGATGTCAAAACAGCAGCTTGGGGTGGGTGACAGGAATGTGAAGGAACAAAGAGTAAGGGGAGGCGAAAACTGGAGCATAATGGAAAAGGCCTTTGTCTAGACAGTCTGCTGGAAAGATGACTTTACAAATGGTTGTTGTTATCAGGAGAGGTGACAATATAGGAAAGATCAGGGAAATTAAAAACTCCATATAATGGGCAGAGTAGTGATGATGAAGGTACAGGGGAAGATCAATATTTCTTTTGAATATGCCTTTTCAAAGTTCACAGGCTTGGTAGAGGTCTCTTGTGAGTGAGGACGTGCAAAAACTGCACCCGTCTTGGAAAGTGGCCAACATTGCAACCCAGGGAACCCCAGGCTGCACCAGCTCACTTTGGTGAGGAGTGTGCCATCAGGTAGAGTCTTCTCAGGTGACATATCTGGGCACCCAGATGAGAAGAACGTGTCCACAAGCTGTCAGCATGGACTTCCCAAGGGTATATCATGCCTCACCAACCTGGTTGCCTTCATGACAAACTAACTGCAGTTATGCATGAGGCGAGAAGAGGGGCCATCGTTTACGTCAGCTTCAGCAAGACACATGGCATGATCTCCCTCACTATTCTTGCTCCCACGTTAGGCCATTACAGTCTGGAGGGGTAGACAAACAGATGGGTAAAACACCAGCTGGATGATCAGGCTGGGAGCGCAGTGGTGAAGGGGTCATACCCTACGTGGAGGCCAGTGAGACATCCTGGGGCATCGTGGGGCAGCACAGGGGATGCTCCTGGGCCCTGTGCAGTTTATCACCTGCATCCATGACCTGGAGGAGGCAACTCTCACCACGTGTGTCAATGACACTAAATGGGGGGGGGGGATCGTTCCTGTGCCTTAGCGAAGCCGTTCAGGGGAAACGTGCCAGGCAGAAGGACTGTCCTGTCAGGAACTTCATGACAGAGAAGACAGACAAAGGCCAGGTCCTGCACCTGGGACAGACTGACACCAGCAGTGGCCGGGGCTGAGGAATGCCTGGCTGGGGATCAGCCCTGCCTCAAAGGCCCTGGTGGTGCTGGGGGACAAACGACAACGATCAATCCCACCATGCGACCTGCTAGCAAAGGTCACCAGCGGTGTCCTGGAGTGTGTGAACTGGAGTGTCAGCAGGAGAGTGAGGGAAGCGACTGTGTCCCCCTGCTTATCGCTCTGTAGACCACCTGTACGCTGCTGTGTCAAGTTTGGGGCCCCCCCTGGGGAGGGGGAGGAGGAGGAGGGAGTGAGCAGCTGTGTGCCTGCTGGGCTGTTGGCCAGTCAAGCCACCCCATGGAGGAAGATGTTGATAACTGGGAGCGAGCGCAGTGGGAGGCCTCCGAGATGCTCAGGGGCTGGAGCACATGCCTGGGAGGAGAAACTGAGGGGAAGAACCTTGTTCAGCCTGCAGAAGAGGCGGCCTCAGGAACCTCGTAGCAGCCTGCCAGTCCCTACGGAGACTTTTTCAGGAAGATGGAGCCAGTCTGGTCACCATGGTGCTCGGCAGGGGGAAAACAGACAAGAGTTAGATGATGGAATAAGGCAGGTTCAGCGCAGAGATAAGGAAAATCTTTTTTCCCCTGAGGGCATCTGAGCATCAGAGCAGGCTTCCCCAAGACGTTGTGCCATCTCTGTCCTTGGGTGTTTTCCAGCCCCAACTGGATAAAGCCTTGAGCAACGCTGTCTGACTCCATACCTGATTCTGTTGTGAGCAGGACGCCAGAGCAGAGACCTCCTGAAATCCCAGGTGGTTTCCAGGGCAATGACGGAGAGAAAAAGAGGTCACCGCTGCCTCCTGCAGCATCAGGGACTGAGGAGTGTGCTCCTGCCTCTTGGCTCCTGACAACGGTAAGTGCCTTTTGGCCTGCCCTGAAATGCGGAGATAGTGTGGCAGCACAGACACCGCCAGCAGCAGCTGCAGGCATCTGTCCAGCTTGGCCGGGCTCACTGGAACGGGCTTCCTTCAGCTCTGAGAAATGCCGCCTGTGAGACAGTCACCGTATGAGAAGTTCTCTGGCAGTTTCCCGTCAGCAAAGCTGGCCGGAACTCTGCTCTACCTGTGATCTTGCGAAGCGCTGAGACATCGGAGAGTTACAAAGAATTGGCTGTATGTCTGAGGGCATTTTGAAATGACCAGGAAATGCTGGCATGTGGATAACCTGCATACAAATGGGTGCTTTGAGTTAAAGCCTTAATTTAACATACATGTGGGTATCTCACAGTTTTTTCAGAAAACAAAGGTATTTCTTTTTTTCGGTACACTTACATGAATCAGTAGGTAGATTAGAAAACAATCATGGTGACTTTTCCCTCACACCAACCCCAATGTTGTCTTGGAAACAAAGGTAACAAAGGAACAAACCTCTGTGAGATACATAAAACTCACAGGAAAAAGGCAGGAATGCCTTGGAAAAAGAATCAAACTACTAGGACCACATGTTTTTGTGAATCCAGATTTTTCTCGTGAGAAAACCCTTCTGTGTTTTTCATTTGGCTAATCTGAATGCTTTAATTACATGTTTTATGACCTGCTGTTCTCCTCAGTAATGCATCAGAGTTTAAGAAGACTTTGCAAAGGGAGTTAGCGATGGCTGGGGAGACACCGCCAGCATCCTCAGTCCTCTGCCTGGAAGAGCATATTCCTTCCCCATGTCAAACTGAGCTTCTTAAACATCTTTCAGCTGAGTCTCTTCTTCATAGGAAGACACCTGCTACTGCAGTGCTGCTTGCTTGGAGCTCACATCCTGCAAGTGAACCCAGCAAGAAGTCTTGATGCTCTGGGAAGGTGGGAAATGCAAAGGGAAGGCTCAGTTCCCCAGGCAGCAAGAGCATTGCTCTGCTTCTGCCAGGGCTTGCAGGGGAGAGGGAAGCATTGCAGGGCTGGGATCAGAGCGAATGGGCCCTCGGCTGGATTTGTAAGCTGTCAGAAATCCAAGTGACAGAGCAGGAAACTTAGGAAAGCTGAATAATTCAGGACTCATGGAGAAGTTACAAAAGTCTGACCTGTTCAGAAAAAGTGGGTATCGTCAGGACATGACCCAATTTTAATCACCTTCTTCTCTGTATGACTGAAAACTGCATGAAGCCGTTTGATTGCTTGCATAAACGTGTCTTTTAGCACCCTGAAATCTTGTGGTTGATGCAGAGACTGCTGCTCATCTGTCTTGTTAAGAAGTCCCATGGATGCATCAGTATTACTCGATTCCTTGACGGACAGAAGCCTGTTTTAATTTTGATGGGATTCACCCTTTGCCATGTAAAAATGAATGATTCGGATCTAAATATATTCTCCCAGATCTTTGTGTGTGGACACAGTATCAAGAGATGAGCTCTTACACGTGAGGAAAGCTGGGATTAATGTCTCTCACTAAGGTCTAAGAATCAAGCCATGCCTTGCCTTGCTTTGTTTTGATTGCCTCTCCGTGCCCAGCCCAGCCTTGCTTTCTCTTCCCCTTTTTCGTCCCTCTCCTCCTTTTCACCCTATGTCTTCTTAATGTTCTTACATTCAGTGCAGCTCCTACAAGGTCTGGACAAGGAACGTAAGCAAGACTGTTCTTAAAGGGGCTAGTATTGATCCATTCTCTTCCTTTTCTCTCATCTCTCACCAGATATTCTAGGTAATAAAATCACCTCTAAAAAAAGAAAGTCAAGTTTCTCTTATCCATGTGACAAAACCCAGACATTCAGGCTCAAGGATTCTGTTCTCTCCTCCCTTTACAAACCTCCCTGCAGCAAGCAACCCATGTTAGATTGCCAAACGTTCATGCATATCTTGGTCAAGCTTGCCTAACCCTGCAATCACGTGTCTGCTGATGTTTGTAATCTTTCTCCAGGCTTGGAGTGTACGTGATGGTGGACGGGCCATCAGCATCCTCTAAGAGCCTGTGGTTTGGCTTGCTCTGCATAGGGAAAATGCCCCAAAGAAAAGGCTTGGAGAACCACACCGTTGGATCTGGATTCATTCTCCTGGGATTTTCTGAGCACTCCAGCCTGCAGGGCCTGTGCTTCACCATATTCCTGCTCATCTACCTCCTGGCTCTCACAGGGAACAGCCTGATTGCACTCATCACAGTGCTGGACTCAAGCCTCCACAGCCCCATGTATTTCTTCCTGAGGAACCTGTCCTTCCTGGAGATCTGCTACACATCAGTCACTCTGCCAAAAATGCTGGTGGGTTTCCTGATGGAAGACGGCAGGATCTCCTTGCTTGGCTGTGCTGCCCAGCTCTATTTCCTGGTTTTGTTGGGCAGCATCGAATGCCTTCTCCTGGCTGCCATGGCCTACGACCGCTACATAGCCATCTGTGACCCCCTGCACTACACCCTCATCATGAGCAGGGGTGTCTGTCTGCATCAGACTGCTGGTGGGGTCATGGGTGGTCGTCGTACCAGTGCAAGTAGGACAGACCTACCAGGTGTTCACTTTGCCCTTCTGTGCATCCCTGGACCTTCGCCACTTTTTCTGGGATGTCCCCCCTCTGCTGGAACTGGCCTGTGCAGACACTTTCTGGAACCAAGTGATGCTGTACACCATCATCCTGGTCTTTGCGATCCTTCCCTTCTCCTTCATAGTTATTTCTTACATGAAAATTATCAGGGCAATTCTGAGAATACCTTCAGTTCTGGGCAGACACAAAGCCTTTTCCACCTGCTCTTCACACCTCGGGGTGGTGACGCTCTTCTATGGCTCAGCCACAATCATCTACTTAAAGCGATGGTCAAGGGATTCTGTAGACCCTGACAAGTACCTTGCCCTGTTCTACACAATTGTGACCCCCATGTTTAAGCCTGTCATCTATAGCCTGAGGAACAAGGAAGTGAGAATTGCCTTGAAGAGACTCCTATGGACAAAGTGATACTACAGAGTATGTAAAATAGCCCCAAATAGTCCCAAATGCCCCACTGGGGTACGTGGTTGTCTGAAAAAAGGCATCCCACATTTGCCCCAAAAAACCCCACATGTCCAGCCTGGCTTCCATCCTCCTCAAGAAGGGGGAAGGTGGCCTGAGGCATTCCTGGTATGTCATGCCCCACCATGATTAATGCAAACAGCTCCTTCAAGCTCTGTCTGACCAATGTAAAGTTAAAGGGAAATAGCCGAATCGTGGTCAGCAGTCAAGGAGGCCCAAAGGTGACACAACCGATGAAGAGATGACTACCCTCAGGTTTGAGAAATCACTTGCTAGACCCCATGGACTGTCTAGAGTGTCACTGCATGGAATCAGCCTAAAAACATCAAAAAAAAAAAAAACTGGGGGGCTGAGATAAAGGCAGTTTATTAGGTAAAGCAAAAGCCGTGCACACAAGCAAAGCAAAACAAGGAATTCCTCCATCACTTCCCATCAGCAGGCAGGTGTTCAGCCATCTCCAGGAAAGCAGGGCTCCATCACGCGCAATGGTTACTTGGGAAGACACACACCGTCACTCCCAATGCCCTCTCCTTCCTTCTTTTTCCACCAGCTTTTATGGCTCAACACGATGTCATATGGTATGGAATATCCCTTGGTCAGGTGAGGTCAGCTGTCCCAGCCGTGTCCCCTCCAAACTTCTCGCTGGTGGGATGGTGTGAGGAGCAGAAAAGGCCTTGACATCGTGCAAGCACTTCTCAGCAGTAACTAAACCATCCCTGTGTTATCAACACTGTTTTCAGCACACATCCAAAACACAGCCCCATGCAAGCTACTATGGAGAAAATTAACTCCGTCCCAGCCAAAACCAGCACACGCATTTATGTACTGAATCTGCTTTGCCAGTCTGAAACTGTCTCTTTAAAAAATGAGCCAGTGGGGGGTTGTAGCCCAAATGCCTATGCAGCATGAAGTGGGTTTCCCCAAATGGAGCAGCTTTGCACAATGTCTGCTCCACGAGGGGAAATATCTCAGCCTGCAATTGCAAATGGCTGATGCTGTGGAGGACAAATGTGTTTCCTGAGACAATATTCGATAAGCAAACAATACAAAAAGATTGGGAAGGTGAATGGGTAGGACAGAAACAGGAAAATTGCCCATCCACTGGAGCTCTGCAGAAGGAGGCTGGAGTGGTGCCCAGCATGAGGTGCTACAGTGGGATCAGTACCTAGACAAGACTTTTGTAGGGAAGGCTTTGCAAAGGAATAGCCTGACCTCACCCACCTGAAAAATAGACGCCGGGCAGCGTATTGAAGTGATGGTGAGATATGTCCCGGGGTAAAAGACCTTTGATGAGAGAAGGCTGGAGAGCTTTGGGTTGCAGAGATTGGAGGTAGTCCTCTGGCAATCTGAGTAGACTAAGCTTTGGAAAGGAGGAAAATAAAGAAGCTCTCAAGGATGTTTAAGGAATTAGTGGTCCTGTCACTAATAACACGAACAGCACAGTGCTGTAAGGGAATTCCTTCTTTTTCTTCATTAGGATTAATCAAAGCACTTCAATTTCATTCCCAACATTCATTTCTACTTTATAAAAGAGCCATAAGTTCTCAGCAGTTAGCCTCTGGCATGAAGTTCTTAAAACGCAGTGCTGCTTCTCTCACTGTTACCATTTCAATATTACACTTCTTAGACAGTATTGCCCTTAAATTATCCCTGCTTCATCTCTCTCCTCCCTGTTGTGTGGAGGAGAGGGAGGTGGAAGAGGGGAGCTGTTGCTTTTTTAGCCACAGGCGGCCAAGGGACAGACCCCAGCTTATGCAAAAGCACAAAGGAAGACAACATTTCCACGTGGTGTACGCTAACACAACACCGCTACCTGCATTTCCAGTCTCTGATGTCCTAACTGTGCGGCAGGGAGCCTGGAAGCTCTGAGCTCCCTTCATCTGCCCTGCAATTCAGCATGTAAAATGAAACTAACCTCCTCAAAGAGATTCTTCTGGTTCTCTTCAGAACCTACAGCACCACATTTGCCAGGAGACTGGCCAGGACAGGGAAAGTGGACTCGCATTCCTCTGCACAGAAAGCTTAGGTGTTCCTGGGAAGCTCGGGAGGCATGGCATACCGATTCCTGGGTTCAAGGAGCCGCTCAAAGGCTTTGTGTCCATTTCCATAACGGTGGATTCAATGCCTGGCACACGTGCAGCCTCTGTACTGGGATGCTGATGTCTATGGAGCAACCTGCTCCAACCTCCGAGCTGGCCCTGCTTGGAACCAAAGGTAGAACTAGAGACCTCCTGAGTACAGGAGCATTCCACCCTGAATCGTCCTAGGACCCCCTGCTGCAGAGACCCCCACCTCCAGCTGAATCCTTTCTCCTGGGGCACACTGCAAGGCACAGGCTTATGGAAGGGTTGTTGGGAAAGGGAGCGCTGGGATCTCTGGTCCAGCCTCCCAGCAAAGGGTGGGGTATCGCCAGTCCCACAGTCAGCTTGGCTGGAAACTGAAGACCTCCAAAGATGGAGATCACAGAGAGTTCTGGGTGTCCTGCTGCCGTCAGCAGCACCCTCTGTTCACTCTTTCTGAAGGCCCAGTGTGAAGGTCCCAGGAGGAAACTTGTGGCTGTTGCCTCTGCCAGGATTCAGCTGCCTTTGAGTGCCCTGCTCCTCACCTTCAGCAGACTAAAGAGACCCAGTTCCTTCTGCCTCTCCACACGGCTTGTGCTTTAGGCCCCAAATCTCATCACGACAAACTGCCTCTGGACATTCTCCAGTTTCTCCATCCACCTTTCAAAATGGGAAACCCACTGGCTCATATGGCATCCATCATAACTCCCATGCCCTTCTCCTCAGGACACTCCTCAGCCAGGCACGTCATGGTCCTCATGCATGCGGTTTATTCTGCTCCAGATGCAGACCTTGCCTTTCTGTTGGCCAAAGGCGCGAGGGTGTGAAGGTCCCTCTGGCCTGAAACTCCCACATGTCAGCATTCGAGATTTGTGGGTCAATGCCTCCAGCAGCATAGCAATATGGGGATTTCTCTCCTGCCAAGTATCAATAATTGTTCCCTATTCCTCTGCCAGGGCAATGCCCTGGACCTGTTCCGACATGAAATCACCCAGATCCTCAGGCTCCCCTGCTCAGATGTCCACCTCAGTGAGGCTGGGTTTATTGTGGTTAGTGTCTGTTTAGCATTTGGTGTTTTGTTTTCATTGTGGTGTCCTATGTGCAGATCTTCAGGGCCGTGCTGAGGATCCCCTCTGAGCAGGGACGGCACAAAGCCTTTTCCACGTGCCTCCCTCACCTGGCCGTGGTCTCCCTGTTTAGCAGTGTCGTGGTTTAGGCCCAGCCGATAGCTGGGTGCCACGTGGCCGCTCACTCACCCCTCCCCCAGCGGGATGGGAGAGGAGAAGTATAACAAAAGGCTTGGGTCGAGATAAGGACAGGGAGAGATCACTCACTAATTACCGTCACGAGCAAAACAGACTGAACTTAGAGAGGAAATTCATCTAATTTATTACTAGGCAAAACAGAGTAGAGCAATGAGAAAATACAATCAAGTCTTAAAACACCTCCCCCCACCCCTCCCATCTTCTCGGGCTCAACTTCACTCCCGGCTTCAACCTCCTCCCCCCTCAGCGGCACAAGGGGGCAGGGAATGGGGGTTGCGGTCAGTTCAGCACACATTGTCTCTGCCGCTTCTTTGTCCTCAGGGGGAGGACTCCTCTCATCGTTCCCCTGCTCCAACATGGAGCCTCTCCCACGGGCTACAGTCCTTCACAAACTGCTCCAGCGTGGTCTCTCCCACAGGGTGCAGACCTTCAGGAGCAAACTGCTCCAGCGTGGGGTCTCTCCCACAGGGTCACAAGTCCTGCCAGCAAACCTGCCCTGGCGTGGGCTCCCCTCTTCACGGGTCCACCGGTCCGGCCCGGACTTGCTCCAGCGTGGGCTTCCCACGGGCCACAGCCTCCTTCAGGTGCCTCCACTTGCTCCGGCGTTGGGTCCTCCGCGGGCTGCAGGTGGAATCTCTACACCCCCTCATCCTTCCTCCATGGGCTGCAGGGGACAGCCTGCCTCACCATGGTTTTCACCACGGGCTGCAGGGGGATCTTTGCTCTGGTGTCTGGAGCGCCTCCTCCCCCTCCTTCCTCACTGACCTTAGTGTCTGCAGAGTTTCTTACATCTTCTCACTCCTCCCTCCGGCTGCAAAAGCTTCTTTTTTTTTTTTTTCCTTCTTAAATATGTTATCACAGAGGCGCTGATTGGCTTGGCCTTGGCCAGGGGCAGGTCCATCTTGGAACCAGCTGGCATTGGCTCTATCAGACACAGGGGAAGCTTCTGGCAGCTTCTCACAGAAGCCACCCCTGTAGCCCCTCCCGCTACCAAAACCTTGCCACACAAAACCCAACACAAGCAGCAGTACCGTGTTTGCCCACCTGAAGTCCCCCCCAATCTCCTCCCCATCTCTGGATCTGGTGGTAGCTGTTCTGTACTCTGTGGTACCTCCAGTAGTGACACACTATTTACAGCATGAGGAACCGGGAGCTCAAGGATGCCCTTGAGAAAATGATTCCAAGGACATTTTGCTGTAGTGACAGAATTACCACCTCTGTCCACAAATGATTCCCAGTGTATCTGATTCCAGCTTTTGTTTGTTTGTTTGTTTGTTGTGAGGTTGGGTTTTTTTGGTTTGGTTTCCTTTGGTTTAAACTGTAATTATCATTATTGCTGTTGATATTTTTCATTCATGGTTTTTATGTTTCTTTCTTCACAAATATTTGCATTTACGTCACTGTATCTGAGTCATGTACCAACTTTGCATGTATAAGTGAGCCTGGCTGCCTTTATAAAAGTATGTTTAACACTGCTCAGAGTTAGCGTGACTCGTAGCATCTTGATAATACAGTGGGATCTCCCCAGTGCAGTGCTTTCTGTCTGGGCTCTTTCTCCAAAGAGGCATGAGGAACTGCCCCACTGAAATTCCTCTTCCTCCATGTGTTTGGGAGCAAAAAGCTCAGTGTCTCTTTGTGACCTTTTAGAGACGAGACGTCGGACGGGATTTATGCGTCACCAGTCGGTGTCTGATGACAGGTAAGATGGTGAGTGTAACTGAGGGGTGTACCCAGGGCTCTCACACAGGTGACATTAAGGACACCCATCGTCTAGGAGAGGAATCTGGAGCTGCCTGGAGGGCGCAGTGGTTCTCCAGGAGCGGCATGTTCCCAGGGTTGAGTGGGTATGGAAGAGGTCGGCAAAGATGGGGTTGAGGCCTAAAGTACAGGACATGTGCAGACCTCCTCGGGGCACTCTCCAGTTCCTCCCCACCTCTCTACAGCAGCAATTCCCACAGAGGGACACACCGGTCCAGATGTCACCACACCACGGCTCACTGCAGGGGGATGAAAACTCAAGATGTCTGGGGTGGCAGAGCTTCTCCTACCACGGCCTCAGATGCAGTTGACCTTGTTCACGCTGAGCACGCACCACTGCCTTGTATGGTGTCCCTCGTAGTGCCTACAGCACAGAGGACCCAAATCCTTGCCTGCTAGCCAAATCACTGTATTCCCTTCCCTGCATGCAGTAGTCATGCCACTCTCCTCGAGCTGCATTTCCCTCTGGACACCTATCAGACAACTTAATGCAATTTCTGGTGCAATGATTGTGAGGCTTTTGGGGAGTCAGCAGTCCTAGGATGAAAGCAAGCACACCTTCAAAATTCACCAGGATTCACACGATTTTGAAGGCTTTTGGAAGATGCGGGTATGAACATGTATCACAGTTTCTGCAGGGGCTGTGGGAAAGCCCATACGTACAGTAGTGATGTCTCCAGGAGCTGATCTTAAACTCTCCATCTATCCAGGAGCTGGCCCTGGGATTCCCTCATCCTTCCAGTTACCCCATGGAGAAACACATACACACAAACACACACACAGAGTCATGTATTTGGTAGCGGGAGGGCTACAGGGGGTGGCTTCTGCAAGAAGCTGCTAGAAGCTTCCCCTGTGTCCGATAGAGCTGATGCCAGCCGGCTCCAAGATGGACCCAATGCTGGCCAAGGCCAAGCCTATCAGCAACTGTGGCAGTGCCCCTGTGATAACATATTTAAGAAGGAAGAAAAAGAGAGCGACTGAGACAATTTGAGAGGAACAACTCTGCAGACACCAAGGTCAGTGCAGAAGGAGGGGGAGGAGGTGCTCCAGGCGCCAGAGCAGATTCCGTTGCAGCCCATGGAGGTTGATGGTGGAGCAGATATCCACCTGCAGCCCACGGACGACCCCACACTGGGGCAGGTGGAGACACCTGAAGGAGGCTGTGACCCTGTGGGAAGCCAGCGCTGGAGCAGGCTCCTGGCAGGACCTGTGGACCCATGAAGAGAGGAGCCAGCGCTGGAGCAGTTTTTCTGTCAGGACTTGTGACTCCGCTGGGGGACCCATGCTGGAGCAGTCTGTTCCTGAAGGATTGTACCTCGTGGAAGGGACCCACGCTGGAGCAGGTCATGAAGAAATGTAGCCTGTGGGAAGGACTCAAGCTGGAGAAGTTCACGGAGGACTGTCTCCTGGGAGAGGGACCCCACGCTGGAGCGGGGGAAGCATGAGGAGTCCTCCATGAGGAGAAAGGAGGGGCAGAGACAATGTGTGATGAACTGCCCACAACCCCCATTCTCCGTCCCCCCATTCTGCTGAGGGGGAGGAGGTAGAGAAATCGGGAGTGAAGTTGAGCCCGGCAAGAAGGGAGGTGTGGGGGAAAGGTGTTTTGAGATTTGGTTTTATTTCTTATTACTCTGTTTCGCTTAGTAAGAATTTGGATTATTTTTTTCTAAGTTGAGTCTGTTTTGCCCATGATGGTAAATGGTGAATGATCTCTCCCTGTCCTTATCTCAACCCACAAGCCTTTTGTTATCTTTTCTCTCCCCTGTGCAGTTGAGGAGGGGGAGTGATAGAGAGGCTTTGGTGGGAACTCAGCATCCAGCTGGGGTCAACCCACCACAACGGCTCTCTCCATTGCCAAATCACAGAACCATTGAGGCTGGAAGGCAGCCAGCTTCCACCTTTCTGGGCTTCCTCTTCATGCTTGATTTTTGTCAGGGGCTCCTTTCTTACCCAGTCCAGCCTCCTGCAATGTTGCTTGACTTCCTGCATGTCTGGGTGTATTGTTATGAAGCTTGAAGAGGAGATCCTTGTCTAGCAAACAGCTCTTCCCTCTTCTCTGCAGGACCCTAAACCATGGGATTCTTCCAAGCAGGTTCCTCAGCACGCCAAAGCTGTCTCTCCTCAAGTCCTGCTCTTTGCCTTGTTCCCTTCCCTCAGGAACCTCAACTCTACTTTCTCGCGCCCGATATTCCATCCCTGACCAGCTCTTCCTTGTTTCGACGGATGACGTCCTGAAGGACCGCCCCCCTCACTGGCTCCTCAGTCACCGTTCTCAGGAAGGTGTTGTCAGTGAACTCCAGAAACCTCCTGGATGGCTTTCACCTTGCTGTGTTGCCCCTTCAGTCAATACTGGGATACTGCAGGTCTGCCATGAGGATCAGGGCCTGCAAACATGGGGCTTCTTCCAGTTGTCTGAAGAAGGCCTCATCTACTTCCTCTGCCTCATCAGGAGGTCCACAGCAGACATCCACCAACCACAGTGTTGCATTAGGGGCATTGCTGCGTCACGGGGCTGCATTAGGAGGAACATGGGCCCCTCAACCAACCTGCCTTATCATCCCCCTCAACTCACATTGGTGTGGCCTACACACATGGGTGTGTCCCAGGGTGTGGCTCCCCATTTTGGAGAAGTAGGGAGGAAGTGGGGAGTGTCAAGTGGAGGTCTGCCAAGGTGAGGCTTGGGACCTAGTGCACATGACCTGTGTGGGGTGGTCAAGGGACTGGGCGTTCTTTGGCCCAGCAGTGTGGAGGCTCCAGGCAGTACAGGAGTGGCCTGAGAGTGCTTGAAGAGTTGCTTCAGAGATGACAGAGCTTCCCTTTGTAGTGAGATAGAGCATGAGAAAGAAGTAATGCCACAAAGTGCAGCTGAGGAGGCCTAGACTGGACATGAAGAAATGTCACTCAAAGGGCAGTGCCATGGTGTATGAAGTCACCCAGAGGGAAACTGGATCAGCCCAAGGCTTTGTGTTTCAAGGAACAGCCAGGGAGGGTGGAGAGATATCAGTAAAGGAAGGGAGATGCTGAGGTGAGAGCAAGGTGTGGTAGCAGGGTGGATGTCTACAGCCTGCAGAGAAAGAGGCACCAGGTACCTCCGTGCCTGGCAAGATCATGGAGCAGATCCTCCTGGATGGATGCCCCATCCCTGGAAGGGTTTAAGACCAGGTTGGATGAGGCTTTGGGCAACGTGGTCTAGTGGAGGGTGTCCCTCCCCACAGCAGGGGGGTTGGAACTAGATAATCTTTGAGCTCCTTTCCAACCCAAACCATTCTATGATGATTCGATGATGATGAGGAGGTACAGGTGTGGGACACCAAAGGACAATGGCCTGCAGTGAAGAGGACAGAGGGATGAAGAAAGTCTGAAAAGCCCCCAACAGAGATGACCTCTTTCTCCCCTTGGCAATGGCTGTTGTCTCTGCCACTGGTGCCTATGAGGGAGCACCTCATCCTTACAGCACTAGAGTCTCATGGCCTCCCCTTCCCCACCCAGGAGCCTGGGAGGTGTTGGACCGTGGTCCTGCCCTTGACATTGCCCATCCTCACATCAGACTGCCCCAGGAAGAGCCCTGAGCAATGTGTGAGGGACAGGATCTCCCTTCCCAGGGGCTGGGGGTCACAGCTTGTCCCTTTGACTTGATACAAGACATCCAGGATTACTCAGAATCTGTTCCACCTTTACATTGCCTTTGTCTACCTGTCATCTCTGCCTCCAGCTTTCTGCTCTAACCAGCCCCTGGGGAGGCTTCGTCAGTAATGGTCCTCGGTGGGACCTGTTAACACTCCAAGAAACTTTGGAGTTTGCATCTGACTTGGACTTCTTCAAAGGTTTCTTCAATTTCCTCTCAGTGTCTGAGGTTCAGGGACCAAACCCACCAGAGGGGTCATTAAAATGCCTTGGGCTGGTCCTCTGCTGTTGATCTGGGCTGGGCTCCTGGGATGGAGGGAGCTCATGGCAAGCGGGCAGCGCTGCAGAGAGACAGCTCTGCCCAGGAGCAGCTCCTCTGCAAAGCGCAGCAGGGCTGAGGGCACTGCCTGCAGGCAGCGAGAGGAAGAGAACGACTAAAGGCAGATGGGACTGGGAGGATGCTGAGAGCTCAAAAGAGGGGAAATCTTCACGGCCCTTGACACAGTAAGTCTCTGGCTGCAGAGAAATGCAGCTGCAGTTCGTGGAGGGATCTCCTAAAGCTGGCATAACCCACAGCCTATGGGATCTCTCTCTTCTATAGAGGAGGAGGACGTGCTCCAGAGCAGGGTTTTCCTGCTGCACCATCAGAGGGACAGGGCATGAGAGGGACAGGGACGGCTGCAGAGGTGTGAAGGTGGGTGTACAGCCCAGGGGTGCCCAGGACTGTTCTTCAGAGCAGGGTCTCTATGCCCCAGGGGTCTCATGTGCCATGACAGGGACTCTGCCACCTGCCAGGGTCAGCACTCAGCCTGACCAGGGAGCTCCCCACGGCGTTACACACCATGGAGAAGGAGTGGGTGGAAGAAGTGACCCCCAACAGGGTAGGATCCTTCTGATATTGATTGAGAGGGTGCTGTGTAGGCAGGGCTGGTTAGTGCTCCAGATCACCACGAGGAAAATGGCGGAGGCAGCATTTCAAGAGGAAGGTCAAGGCAGGGACTACCTTCTCAGCTGTCTCCTAAGGGAAAGGGGAGAGGAGCTGTCAAGTTTGGAGAAGTCACTGAGACTCCTGAACCCTTACACTGAGGGATCAACACAGCTGCCAGAAGCCTCCTAAGTGCCTTCACCCACTCCTCCACCAGCAGACAGCATCACCATCACCTTTGCTTGCAGCATCAGTGCTTCTCTGACCTACTCCTGCGGAGCTGCTAACAGGGAGGTGCCCTGGGCAGAGCCCTGCTGCCAGGAGGTGTCTTCAGGGCAGAGCTGAGCACAGAGCAGGTGGGATGGGGTCTGTGAGCACTGACAGGGAGGAGACTTGGAGACAGAGAAACGGCTCCCGGCAGGGACAACTCCAGGGAGCAGAGAGCCAGGCCACCCCCCGGGGCATCACTCTCTGCTCAGCTGCTTAGAGAAAGAGAGAAGAGTTGTGAGAAATGGACTTTGAAACGGGACTCTTCCAAGCTCAAAAACATCCAGTTTCTTCTTCGAGTATATTGTGTGTGAGATCACCTCTGATGAAGAAAGGTGCAATAACTACAGGGCACCTGTGTGGTGAGCAGCAGATCACTCATAGACAGACCAGCTCTCCTAACTCTGCATTAGGGATCAGGGAGCCCTTTTGTCCCTCAGGGCTCACCAGTGTCCAGGCTGAGAGCAAGGTGAAAGATGAGGATTTCTGCCCCTTCAGAGAAAGTGCCCTCACTCAGCAGCACAAAGGTGAGCTCAGAAAAAGGAATTGAACAAAGTTTCCTCCCAAAAATGAAAAGTAATTTTGAGGGGATTTTTTGAGAAACAGCATAGGACAGGCTCAAAGAAGTCTGCCCTGACTTGTCAATGTCTTGTCCTCTTTCAACAGTTCCCCAAGCCCAGAGTGAACAAATGTCCAACGGCAGCTCCATCACCCAGTTCCTCCTCCTGGCATTCGCAGACACACGGGAGCTGCAGCTCTTGCACCTCTGGCTCTTCCTGGGCATCTACCTGGCTGCCCTCCTGGGAAACGGCCTCATCATCACTGCCATAGCCTGTGACCACCACCTCCACACCCCCATGTACTTCTTCCTCCTCAACCTCTCCCTCCTTGACTTGGGCTGCATCTCCACCACTCTCCCCAAATTCATGGCCGATTCCCTCTGGGACTCCAGGGTCATTTCCTACGCAGGATGTGCTGCACAGGTCTTCCTGTTTGTCTTCTTGCTTGGAGCAGAGTATTCTCTTCTCACTGTCATGGCCTACGACCGCTACATTGCCATCTGCAAACCCCTGCACTACGGGACCCTCCTGGGCAGCAGAGCTTGTGCCCACATGGCAGCAGCTGCCTGGGGCAGTGGGTTTCTCACTGCTCTGCTGCACACGGCCAATACATTTTCCCTACCCCTCTGCCACGGCAATGCTGTGGACCAGTTCTTCTGTGAAATCCCCCAGATCCTCAAGCTCTCCTGCTCAGATGCCTACCTCAGGGAAGTTGGGCTAATTGTGGTTAGTGTCTGTTTAGCCTTTGGGTGTTTTGTTTTCATTGTGGTGTCCTATGTGCAGATCTTCAGGGCCGTGCTGAGGATCCCCTCTGAGCAGGGACGGCACAAAGCCTTTTCCACGTGCCTCCCTCACCTGGCCGTGGTCTCCCTGTTTATTAGCTCTGGCACGTTTGCTGACCTGAAGCCCCCCTCCATCTCCTCCCCATCTCTGGACCTGGTGGTGGCTGTTCTGTACTCAGTGGTGCCTCCAGCCATGAACCCCCTCATCTACAGCATGAGGAACCAGGAGCTCAAGGATGCAGTGTGGAAACTGAGGACTGGATGGTATTTGGCAGCAATAAACTGCCCATCTTCTGCTGCATAACAGCTGTTATTTAACTCATTACAGGCCCAGCCTGTCATCTGTAATTTATATTGTTGATGATGGTGTTTTACTCGCAGTGATGTTGTCATCCCCTCTCTAATTCAGTCTCTGCTTTTATTTTCTGACCGAGTGGCTGTGTAAATGAGGAGCCATGCTCTCTGTGTGTTTAAGTAAAATAAAGGACCTTGCAGCAAGGTCGGGTTTTTTCTGAGATCCTTCATCCAAGAGCTTTATTGATGTGCAGGGACAGTTCCTGTGTGCAGAGGTGGCAGGGAAGAGACTCCTGGCATGGCAGCACTGCCAGGAAGCACTTGATCTCCCAGAGCTGTTCTCTTTTCACTGCCACACTCTCTTTCTGATCCCTTGGTGTTTTGGGTTTGCGTGGCAAGGTTTTGGTAGCGGGGGGGCTACAGGGGTGGCTTCTGTGAGAAGCTGCCAGAAGCTTCCCCTGTGTCTGACAGAGCCAATGCCAGCCGGCTCCAAGATGGACCCGCCCCTGGCCAAGGCCGAGCCAATCAGCGCCTCTGTGAGAACATATTTAAGAAGAAGAAAAACACTTAGAGAGAGAGAGCTTTTGCAGCCGGAGGGAGGAGTGAGAAGCTGTAAGAAACTCTGCAGACACCCAGGTCAGTGCAGAAGGAGGGGCAGGAGGTGCTCCAGGCGCCGGAGCAGAGATCCCCCTGCAGCCCGTGGTGAAGGCCATGGTGAAGCAGGCTGTCTCCCTGCAGCCCATGGAGGAAGGATGAGGGGGTGTAGCAATTCCACCTGCAGCCCATGGAGGACCCCACGCCGGAGCAGGTGGAGGCACCTGAAGGAGGCTGTGGCCCATGGGAAGCCCACGCTGGATCAAGCTCCTGGCAGGACCTGTGGACCCGTGGAGAGAGGAGCCCACGCCAGAGCAGGTTTGCTGGCAGGACTTGTGACCCCATGGGGGACCCACGCTGGAGCAGTTTGCTCCTGAAGGTCTGCACCTCGTGGGAGAGACCACGCTGGAGCAGTTCGTGAAGGACTGTAGCCCGTGGGAGAAACTCACGTTAGAGAAGTTCGTGAAGGACTGTCTCCTGTAAGAGGGACCCCATGCTGGAGCAGGGGAACGATGAGAGGAGTCCTCCCCCGAGGATGATGAAGCGGCAGAGACAATGTGTGCTGAACTGACTGCAACCCCCATTCCCCGTCCCCCTGTGCCGCTGAGGGGGGGAAGGTTGAAGCCGGGAGTGAAGTCGAGCCCGGGAAGATGGGAGGGGTGGGGGGAGGTGTTTTAAGATTTGGTTTTATTTCTCATTCCTCTACTCTGTTTAGTAATAAATTAGATGAATTTCCTAAGTCAGTCTGTTTTGCTCGTGACCATAATTAGTGAGTGATCTCTCCCTGTCCTTATCTCGACCCACAAGCGTTTCGTTATGCCTTTTCTCCCCTGTCTAGTGAAGGAGGGGAGTGATAGAGCGGCTCTGGTGGGCACCTGGCCCCTAGCCAGGGTCAACCCACCACAGGAGGTCTTGGAGGAAGGACCTCAGAAAAAAGAGTCAATGCAGGGCACTTTATTTTCTTTAAATCCCAGAGAGTATGACTCCTCATTTGCACAGCCTCCAGGTCACACAAAAGCTGGATAGATTGTGAATTAGAAATGGGTCAAATAAAGACATTTCTTTGTGGAAAGCATTCAGATAAGTAAAACAAAGAAACAAATAACCCAAACATAACATGCCACCCCCCTTCCCCCAAGACCAAAATGATCATAAAAAAACTTCCAGAAGACTGGCTGGGCCTGTAATGAGATATATTATGAATATTCTGAAGAAGAAAACAGGCATTTTATTGTTTCTGAAAATCATCCAGTCATTAGTTTCCTGAGGGCATCCTTGATCTCATGGTTCCTCATGGTGTAGATGAGGGGGTTCATGGCTGGAGGCAGCACTGAGTACAGAACAGCCACCACCAAGTCCAGAGATGGGGAGGAGATGGAGGGGGGCTTCAGGTAGGTGAACATGGCAGTGCTGATAAACAGGGAGACCACAGCCAGGTGAGGGAGGCACGTGGAAAAGGCTTTGTGCCGTCCCTGCTCAGAGGGGATCCTCAGCACGGCCCTGAAGATCTGCACATAGGACACCACAATGAAAACAAAACACCCAAAGGCTAAACAGACACTAACCACAATTAGCCCAACTTCCCTGAGGTAGGCATCTGAGCAGGAGAGCTTGAGGATCTGGGGGATTTCACAGAAGAACTGGTCCACAGCATTGCCGTGGCAGAGGGGTAGGGAAAATGTATTGGCCGTGTGCAGCAGAGCAGTGAGAAACCCACTGCCCCAGGCAGCTGCTGCCATGTGGGCACAAGCTCTGCTGCCCAGGAGGGTCCCGTAGTGCAGGGGTTTGCAGATGGCAACGTAGCGGTCGTAGGCCATGACAGTGAGGAGAAAATACTCTGCTGAAATCAAAAAGAGAAAGAAAAAGACCTGCACTTCACATCCAGGGTAGCAGATGTCCCTGGTGTCCCAGAGGGAATTGGCCATGGCTTTGGGGAGAGTGGTGGAGATGGAGCCCAGGTCGAGGAGGGAGAGGTTGAGGAGGAAGAAGTACATGGGGGTGTGGAGGTGGTGGTCACAGGCTATGGCAGTGATGATGAGGCCGTTTCCCAGGAGCGCAGCCAGGTAGATGCCCAGGAAGAGCCCGAAGTGCAAGAGCTGCAGCTCCCGTGTGTCTGCAAATGCCAGCAGGAGGAACTCAGTGATGATGGAGCTGCCGTTGGCCATCTGCAGCTGCTGCTCACAGAGGTCTGTGCATGGAGGAAAAGACAGGGAGGAGTTAGAGTAGAGCTTAACCTACTGCATTTCTCATGGAAACCTCCCAAAGCGCTTTTCCCCTTTCAGGAAGACCTTTGGCAGGTGTCTTTGCTACATTCAGGCTGGTGCTGCTTGTGGGTGCCATAGGAGCAGGGAGCTCTTCTGGGGGCTCTGGAGGACTTTGTCCCGCTTACAGCAAGAGCTAAACAGGAACATAGGGTGATATCAGGTTAAGTCCAGTCATAATTGCAAAGAGCTTTTCAGGATTGTTGGTCCCAGTACACCTGACTGCAGAGTAGAGCTGTGGGCATTTCCGTTTGCTTACTTTGTTCTGTTTGCCTATCCACACCCGAGGGATTTTTTAAAGGCATAAACCCTTGGCATTTCTTCTGCGCTCCAGGGGAAACCTTGTGGGTTCTGAGAGACAAAGGAACTGCTCCTCAATGCGGAGTGAAGAGAGTCAATCTGTCCATCAGCCCTGGTCTCGGCTGGCCTGCGCTGGCACCTCTTTGAGCTGGAGGACGATTGCACCCAGATGTTCCTCTGAGAAGAAACTGGACACTGGAGGATCTCAGCTCTCCCCTCCTAGGCAGGGACACAGAGGGCTCATTGCAGCTGCCTGTCTTCTCCATGGGACTGCTAGGTGACACAGAGATGCCCTGGGAGAGCTAGGCCCTTTTGGAGGGCAGCCTGCAGCCAAGCAGGACCCACTCCCACCCATTCCCCTCTAGAAAATACCTGAATTTCATAAATATGAGGGGTCCTGCAGGAAGAGTAAGCTCACTCCTGGCCCCATACACCGCAGTGCCCAGAGCCCCAAACATTAGGAGAGGACGCGGATGCTTTTCCTCCATGGATCCATCTGCATGAGACAACATGCAGCACTGGTGTCTGAGCTGCACCCTAGTCCTCGCCCCTCACACCAGCGATTAACGGGGAAGAACAAGGGCGGCAGGGACAAGAGGGGAAAATGCCAAAGTACTCCTGCCAAGGGAGTCAGGAGAGGGAGACACAGCTGGACGCTTGAGTGTTTCTCCTCTTCGGTGGTTGGGCCGCTGGGAAGGAAACGCATGATCAAGTCCCTGTGACATTAAGGGTGGGAATATCTGCTGGGTGGGAGAGGAGACCAGGGAGTTGCTCTGGGGAAAGTGTCTGCACTGCAGGGCATGGCAGGGAGATGCCAAATGCCCCCTCCGTGGCATTTCTGGGAGCAGCTCCCTCTCACTCCCTGCCCATGTCACCACTGCCTGGAGCTGTCCCTGCTGGGACCCGTTTCTCTGCCCCCAAGTCTCCTCCCTGCCAGTGCTCACAGCTCTCATGCCACCCGCTGTGTGCTCGGCTCTTCCCTACAGACCCCTCCTGGCAGCAGGGCACCGGCCAGAGAAATCTCTGTGTGTGCAGGGGCTAAGGAGCAGCTCAGACAAGTGCTGAAGTGATCCCGGAGTCGCTCTGGGGGACGCATCTGCCCCCGTGGGTTCGAAGGGGGCTGGGGCACCTCACTCCCATGCAGACCCCTGCCTGGCAGGGCTTCAAGGGTCACTGTCTGAAACTCCCCCAACCCCACAGAGCCCACGAGCAGGAGCAGGAGCAGCACAGACAGGCGGGAAGAGGAGGAGCAGCACCACAAACAGAAGGAAAGGCACTTAAGACAGTCGTCACCTTCACCAGCCGTGCAGGCAGCCTCCCAGACAGCGATGCTGCAAGGCAGTCACGCTCAGCCCCTGTGCTGCGCAGAGAAAAATGGGCACAGGGCTGGAGAGAGGCACCGCTGCTCTGCTGGAGCTCTGGCTGCAGAGGGGGCAGCTGATGCCTTGTGCCCCACGGCCACGAGGGCAGAGACTTTGCTGGGTCAGACAGGAGGCAAGGGGGCTTGCTCAGAGGAAGGGGTCTGCACTGGAGGGGGTGACAGGGAACTTTCCCAATTCTCCTTCCCATGACATTGCCTTCTCAGTTTCATCTTCTTCCCTGCCCACCCCTCGGCTTCCTGGTCCTTTTCAACCTGCTGCTTTGCCCCACAGTGTTTTCCTCACAGGAAATTCTGAGAGACCCCATCCCACCGTTGGTGCACTCAGTGTTGTCCTACAGAAAACTCTCCCTGGGAGGGCACCGCCCAGAGACATCTCCCTGCTTCCGACGGGTAAAGAGCAGGTCAGACGAACCGTGATGTTGCCAGCCAAGGTGATGCTGGTGATGCCTGCAGGCTGAGGGGTAGGCGAAGGCATTTTCTGAGGTTCCTAGAAGACCTTCTGATCATGTCACGTAATGGTTAAGAATCTCAGTCACTTCTCAAATGTGAGCAGCTCCGTTTCCCTTCACACCCCCAAAGCATGAAATTGAAGCCTGAGGGAAGCACCTTTGTTTCCAGATAGCCCCTGCCTGGACCCTCCAGCCCTGGGAGGATCTGGAGCTGTGAGCGGCCCTGATCCATGCAGCAGCCTCTGAACAGCAGAAGGACCCTGCCCTGTCATGCCCTGCCGGGTGTCACTCCTTGCACCCAGACCTTCTCCCCACAGCACCGTGGGGAGCTCCCCAGAAAACCTGAGTGCTGCTCCTCGCAGGCAGCACAGTCCCTGTCCTGGCACAGAGCCCCCTTGGGCTGCAAGGACCCTGCCTGGAGCCCAGGGCAGCTCCACACCCAGCCTGGCACCCCTGCAGCCATCGCTGGGAGGAGGGACCCATCATGCCCTGTCCCTCTGAGGATGCAGCAGGGAAGCCCTGCTCTGGAGCAGATCCTTCTCCTCCACACCTGAAAAGCCAGGAGAGCCATGCTGACAGGTCCTATCAGTTGTGGCATGGGCCAGGTCTAGGAGACACTTCCAGGCACTCATCTGCATTGCCCTGCAGCCAGAGACTTACCGTGTCAAGGGCTGGGAAGATTTCTTTCCCCGGTGAGCTCCCACACCAGAAGTCTTTCACCTTCTCTCACTCCTCTTGTGTGCTCTCAGTGCCTGCAGGCAGCGCCCTCAGCCCTGCTGCGCTTTGCAGAGGAGCTGCTCCTGGGCAGAGCTGTCTCTCTGCAGCGCTGCCCGCTTGCCATGAGCTCCCTCCATCCCAGGAGCCCAGCCCAGCTCAGCAGCAGAGGATCAGCCCAAGGCAGCACTTTCTCTGCCCCCTCTGGGCTCCCTCCAGGTGTCCCTGGGGCTCTGGGGGAACCTGCTGTGAAACAGGCTGAAGGAATCACTGACGTTCCCTCCCACAGCTGGGGAGAAACACTTTCTGGCAGAGTCATTCCTCCTAATAAAAAAAGAGTTGGGCATAAGAATCTCCTTTCCTTGTGTCGGCATTAGACGGGACACCCAGGTAGGGACAGCGAGGGCTCTCCTTTACCCCTGCTGAGGGAAGGGAGTCAGCTGACTCAGTTGAGGCATCTCATCCTTGGTTTGCAGTCCTGGGGCTGGAAGGGGACTCAGCTCTCACCTATGGCTCCCACAAAGCCTCAGGAGGTGGGATTCTTCTTGCCTCAGGTCAGGTGGGCACCAAATAGGCACCTGCTGCCTGGGAGCTGCTTGTCTCAGTTCCCATGGGAATTACTGGAGATGGAGGCCAGGAGTCACCTGTTCAGACTCAAACACCTGGTGACATCTGAGGTGTCAGGTGTGGTCCAAGATATGTGCAGGGAGCTGCAAGCTCCAATGGAGCCGTTCATAGAGACAGGGCAGTATCTGGAGGCATGGTCTTGGAGCTTAGAGGGGAATACCTTTGGCCAACAGCAGATGCCCACATTTTGGACAACTGAACTTTTTCCCTACTCCTTACGTCCAGGGCAGCCTACTGAGGTAGTCAGGGGGCCAGAAGGAGTCTTTGCCATAGCCATCAGCCATCTTCTGCATCAGCTGTAGATACTAGCTCACCTTTGACTGTAATGGCAGATGTCTCATGGACATCCCTACGTTGCCCAAGCCAATTCAGGGCAGCTACTCAACAGCCAAACACAGGCCTGCAGTGCTATGATGTGAGATGCCGGGGCCCTCCAGCACAAGTGCATGTGGCTGGCAGGGACCGCACAGGACCTACAGGAAAGGCATCTGCGTCCAGAGTGGGTGTGAGACAGACACTCCAGATGGCATGTCCGATTGCATCAGTTTCTGTTGGCCAGCTACTGAATCCCACCACTGCAATGAGACGGGGTCTGACCCAGCTCCATCCAGTTGATGCAGAAGTTCATGCACAGGAAGCACATCCCACTGGGATCTCCACTCATTTGCCTACTCCCAAAGTCTGCTGGTTCTTCTTAAAGACGACCTCTTATTCACTCACTTGATGATACAAGCAAGGAACCGTCCAAGGATTTTCCGAGTTTTCCTGGATCACAGGATGTCCACACCCAAAGATAATTCAGCAGCATCTGTCCTTCCTTGAGATCAGCTTCACCTCCACCACAGGCTCTCAGGGGCTGCAGAGACACCACGGAGAGCAAAGCCCTCTCCTGCCAGGACAGCAGAGACCAGCCCTGCTTGCCTCTGGCCTCAGGGAGAGAAGATTTGCCTCTTTCTATGCCTTCACACTGACATCTGCCATCTCCTCCAGCATGTCTCTGGTCTCATGCAAAGCATGGGTCTTGGGTACTTGGTCCTGGGTTTGCCTGTGACAAGTCTGAGCTTCTCCCTGGTGCCACGGCTGAGGTGCTGCAGCCCAAACGTGCATCAATGGCCTCAGCCTGGGGCACAGACCGC
This sequence comes from Grus americana, assembly GCF_028858705.1. Lineage (NCBI taxonomy): Eukaryota > Metazoa > Chordata > Aves > Gruiformes > Gruidae > Grus > Grus americana. The sequence continues at coordinate 222,755 of NW_026562047.1, forward strand.
TGGAGAGCCGGAGTCCCAAGTGCCACTATAGACTCTTGGCATTGATGGAGTAAATGGTGAGGGGTGGTGGGACAGCTCACAGTGGTGCTGCCATGGTGCGTACGGGCTTTTCAGGAGAGGCAGGCCGGGAAGATGGGGTGGGGGATGACCTCCGTCTGAAGGAGCTTGTTGTACGTATGGTGCTCCTCTACGGGATGTGCAACAGGTTGTGTGAGCCTTGTGGGTGAGGGTGAGAGGACAGGCCACTTAGTGTGGCATCCTGGTGGGAGATGAAGAACCTGCAACCGGGGTAAGGAAGTGGACTACGCCTTCATTAATTAAGCAACCCAAGGAAGTCTCCAGATGAATGATGCCAGGTCTTACTGGGGACTTGAATGACTCTGGCGCTCACTGGAAGGGGTGCACAGCAGGGTGCATGTTGTCCAGCAGGCTTCTGGGTCTCTTGGAACAACTTCTTTATACAGGTGCAAGGTAGGCCAACCAAGGTGATGCTGACCCGAATCCAGTCCCTGCAGAGGGAGGGCTGATCAGGGCTGTGAAAATGAGTGTGAGCCTGGGCTGTAGTGACCATGAAATCTCAGCTCACAAGGGGAATGAGAAAGGACTGCAGCAAAGTAGAGATGCTGGGTCTCTAGAGGAGAAGATTTTAGCCTCCTCAGGGGACTTTTGGGGGCAATCCCACAGCAGCAGCAGCAGCACTCAAGGGCAGCAGAGCTGCACTGAACTTCTGGTCTTTCAGGACACCACATTCCACACAAAAGAACTGTCCGCATTAACACACAGGAAAACAACCGGGTATCTCAGGACAGAAACTTGGCTAAAAAGGGACCTCGTGAAGAAGCTCCATAGAAAAAAGAAAGCATCCAAGAGGTGGATGCTGGGACTCAAGGAGGGATTTAGAAGTAGGAATGGTTTCCTGGAAGCTAAAGCTTCCCAGTGTAGACCCTTGCAAGGGCTACAGGGACACCAAAAGGAGCTGCTGCTGCTGCTGCTGCTTCAGAAACAGTTAAGAAACAAAGAGAATGAGTGGCCACTGCTGAATTTAGTAAGAGCAGGTGTTGATAGATCTGAGTTCTCTGTGTCCTTCTTGCCTTCGTCTCCTCCAGAAAGGTCTCTGAGGCTTTTCTACCTGGAGCAGGACTCTGGAGGAGAACAACCGCTGGTGAATTTGGATTAAGTCAGGAGTTACCTGAGGAAGCTCAATCCTTACCAGTCTGTGGGAGTGAAGGGGCAGCATCCCAGGGAGCTGAGAGAGCAGGCTGATGCCACAGGGAGGCCACTCTCCATCATCTTGGAAAGGACATGGAGGCTGGGGGAAGTCCCTGCCAACCGGCAGCACCCAAACGCTGCATGTACTTTCTGAAAAAGACCCAAAAGGATGAGCAGGGGAACTAAAGGCTGTCCCCAGAGCACGTGCACTTGGATCCCATTTCTGGGGAGCATTAAGAGAAGGTGACTGGATTTACCCATGGCAGACTGTGCCTGCCCATCTTTTTTGCTTTCTGTGATGGAAGGACAGGATTGGTGGATGCGGGGAGAGCAGCGCTTGCCCCTTACCTCAAAGTCAGCAAGGCTTTCAGCATCATTCCCCACGCTGTTCTGGTGTCCCAGTAAGGTCATTATGGTCTACATAGATGAAGAGGTAGATGGTCAAAAAGACAGTTGGACTTTCAGGCTTGGATGGGTGTGGTCAAGGCGTGCTACTGTGCCTGGATGTGTCTATCTAACAGGGTCCTGCAGGTGTCTGTCCTGCAATCTGTCCCATTTAATGCCTTTTTAATGATGCAGAGAAGATGAGAGAGTATTTTTTCATATGATTTCTAGATGACAGAGCGCTTTGAAGAGAGCAGACACTACACTGGGGGACAGGGCTGCCGTCCCAAGGGACCTAGACAGGCTGGAGGCACAGAGGTAACCTCGCGATATGGAGTCAGGACAAATCCAAAGTCCTGCTCGTGAGGTGGACTGAGCCCCTGCAAAGCCAGAGGCCTGTGACTGCCGAGGTATAGGAAGCAGCTCTGCAGGAAAGGCTGTGGTGGTCTTTGGGTTACAGTAGGCAAACCATGAGCCGTTCAGCAAAGGCCAACAGCACCCTGGGCTGTATGAGCAGGAGCACAGTCAGTGGCAGTGATTATCATCTTCCTCTACTCAGCACACGTTAGACCGCATCCAGAACACTTTAGCATGTTTTGATGCACTGTAATGCCAGAGAGACATTGGCCAACTGGAGCCAGTTCAGTGGAGGGCCAGAAAGATGGTCATGGCTAGAGCACCTGCCCTGTTAGGAGGGGCTGAGGGAGCTGGACTTGTTCAGACTGGAGAACGGAGGGCTTTTGGGGGAGGATGGAACAGCCTTGCACTGCCTCGGTGCAGTTTCCAAGAAGACATCGCGGTGCAAGGCACAAGGACAAGAGGCAGCGGGCAACAAGAGAGGCTCAGGCTCGATATAGGGAGAAATTTTTGACACATGAGGCAAATCAGACCTGGGAAGACCTTTTGAAGAGGGTGTAGACTGCCTCCATCCCTGGAAGTTTCAAAGAGACATCTGGATAAAGCCACGAGCAACCTGGTGTGACCCTGCTTTGAGCACAATGTTGGTCTATAGACATCTTGCAAGGCCACTTCCAGCCTGAATGGAGCTTTTGTCCCTTCCCCTTCATGTTGTCAACATTAGGGAAAGCACTCCGTACAGCTATTTATGTTTGACGGTGCTTTTCTAGACAGTCTTTAGCACCTAAAAAGGGAATCACACAATATCAGAACACTTTCAAAAACCACACTTGGTAGCAAAATTAACCTGAATTAAACCTTATCTATGAAGACAAAATCCAGCTGTGTATGGCCTGAAAAAACAGTGAGTATCCTCTCTCATTTCATCCTTCTCTTCTGACCACTTGTTCAGGCTTTTAGAAGACAGGAAGTTTACAAAGTTGAAATTCCTGGGTGCCCATGAGTGAATTCTCACCCTCAGCTTCAGCTGAATCCTTTCTACTTGGGCAACAGTGAAAGGCACAAGCTGTTTTGGTATGTGGGCAGATGCCCGATCCTTCACCCACCACAGGAGGGTCCAAAATAAGAAAATCACGGCCAATGGGGAAAGGATTAGCAGGTGTGCAGAGCAAAAGGATGTCATCAGGGCTGTGTGGGGTTCCTGTGATGCACCCCTTTGCTTATTTTGTACTCTCTGTGGAGTTCCTGAGATGGTTGCTGGGGTATTTTCTTCCTTGGGCAGCAAATCCATGAAATAAGTGCTCCCTTTCATCACCTGTAGCGTCATGCAATTGCTCACATTGCTATTTTGATAGAGGATCGGGCAATCAGAAATGTCCTAACATGGAGACAAGGATATGGTGGGAAATGGTGTTGAAAGCCCTAAGGAACTCCAGGTAAATGAACCCCGCTGCTGCTCCCGTATCAAGAAATGCAGTCCTTTCATCTTAGCAAGGAATGAGGACAGTCAAGTGTGATCTGCCCTGGGTTCATCCAGTCACCCTCTCTTTCAGATACACAGAAACCAAATCCAAAGGCACGCTCTGTGCCACACAGACAACACAGGCTGACCTCACTATGATATCAGCTGGCTCCCTCAACACCCTTGGATACAGCCCTGCCAGTTCTGTGGACTGTTAATACTTGATCAAGTAACCCCTGGCTTGGTCCACATCCACTGCTGGTCTTTCTCCTCCAGAGTCCTGCTTCAAGGCACAAAGTCCTTGGAGACCTTGTTGGTGAAGACAGAGGCAAAGAGGACAAAGAGTACCTCAGACAGATCTGCATCTTCTCTGGCAAAATTCAGCAGTGCCCACACATTAATTTTGTTGATTCTCCTTGAACTGTAACTTCAATACTAACAGCTCATCTTGATGCCCTTGGACATCCAAGCAAGTATCAACTCCACAGGAGCCTTGTCTTTCCTAAAGCCCTCCCTGTTTCTAAATTCCTCCTTTGAAGTGAGGTCCTCTATCCACACCCTCCGCGCTTCCCTTTTTCGATGGAGCATCCCGACAAGGTGCCTGTTTAGCCAAGCTGCTGTCCTGAGACGTCCACTTGTTTGCTGGACTATCGGCATGGACGCTTTATGTGCTTAGAGGATGCTGCCCCTGAAAAGCCGTTGCACTGAATGCTGCTCCCCTTGAGTGATACTGCCCACTGAACGTTCCCGGAACGGGCCAAACTCTGCCACTCTGCCACCTGGCATCTGCGCTCTGCTCCTCTCCTTCCTCACTCCCCTTGGGAGCTGAGACTCCAGCATTTCTTAGCTATGAGAGCCAAGGCTGACAAGGATGACACAGCTTTTCAGATCCAGGTGAGCATCACATTTCTTGGCGCATCTGGCAGCTGTGCTGAAAAGCTGATGCAAAGAACCTCCAGACACCAAAAGCAGCATTTGCACAGTGCTGTCCTGTGAATGTCAGGGGGTGGTGGGTTGACTTTTGGCCACCAGGTGCCCACCCAGCCTCTCTCTCTCATCCCCACCTCATTCTTCACTCTCCTTGTTGCCTCCAGGGTTCTTTCTCTCTTACAGCTGCTGCACACTGGGTTTTATCCTTTCTGCAAGAGGTTATCACAGAGATGCCACTGCAATTGCTTATTGGCTCAGCTTTGGGCAGTGGCTGGTCCATTTTGGGGCAGCTGAGAGTGGCTCTCTCCGACATGGAGTCAGCTCTTGATCACTCCTCACCTAAGCCTGCCATAACTGTCAATGAAGGTCTGGTGGAGAAGAGAGAGAGCCTTAGCTCTCCCAATGGCAATGACTCCGTTTGCTCAGAGGAATACCTCTATAAGCTGTCCTGGCCATACTGAGCAGGGACAGGCTTCATTATTCTAAATGTGGGCATCTACTGTCACTTCAGGTGGCCAAAGGAAAGTCCCACCAGCCTCCAAGCAATGAACCAAGATGCTGCCCTGTCCTTCTGAATCGCTCCATCAGAGCTCAGAGTTACCTGCACATGTCTTGCACACCCTCTGGTACCCCAGATGTCACCTGTGGTTTCCATGGGTACAGGAGGGATAAGAAATGTCTCCCTTTGACTGTCTGGGTATTCTGTCCATAGTGGGACAAGAAGAGGGGATTCTTTGACCTAACTCTGTCTCTTCCCCAGCTCAGAGCAGAAATATCAGTAATGACTTCAGGTTTTTTCACAGCAGGTTCCTCTGGAGCCCCAGGGACATTCTCTGAGGGAGCCCAGAGGGGGCAGAGAAAGTGCTGCCTTGGGCTGGTCCTCTGCTGCTGAGCTGGGCTGGGCTCCTGGGATGGAGGGAGTTCATGGCAAGCGGGCAGCGCTGCAGAGAGACAGCTCTGCCCAGGAGCAGCTCCTCTGCAAAGCGCAGCAGGGCTGAGGGCACTGCATGCAGGCAGCGAGGGCAGAGGAGCGAGGAGAAGAGAGGAAAGAGGCAGTCTGGGGTGTGAGAATGTTGCGAATTAAAAGGAGGAGAAATCTCCACAGCACTTGGCACGGTAGGTCTGTGGCAGCAGGACAAAGCAGCTGCAGTTCCTGGAGAGACCTCCAAAAGCTGGCACATGCCACAGCCTGTGGGATCTATCAGGAGGACGCTCACAACGTCTCTGGTGTGGAGGAGGAGGAGGACGTGCTGCAGAGCAGGGCTTCCCTGCCACAGCGTCAGAGGCACAGGGCATGACGGCTGCCTTCTGCCAGGAACGGCCGCAGGGGTGTGCAGGTGGGTGTGCAGCCAGGGGTGCCCAGGGCTGTCCTTCCGAGCAGGGTCCCTGCACCCCAGGGGCTGTGTGCTGGCACAGGGACTCTGCCGCCTGCCAGGGTCACCCTCAGCCTGCCCGGGGAGCTCCCCATGGCGCTGTGGGGAGCAGCTGTGGGTGGAAGGAGCGACCTCTGCCAGGGCAGGGTCCTTCTGCTGTCGAGAGGGTGCTGCGTGGGTCAGGGTTGCTCACAGCTCCAGGGTAGCCCTGGGGATTTCCAAGGGGTCTTTTCAAGATGGTGTTCCCTGTAAGGGAAGGTGTCTGTCTTTTGAGGTTTCTCATCTTGGTCGGCTGGTTGGGCAGTGGGACATTTCCAAGGGGACTTTTGAATCCAGAGGTCAAAGGAGGGTCTCCTGTATGGCTAAGGAGCTTTCCTCATCTGTGATTCAGTGTGCAGCTGTGGGGGCTACAGACAGCACCAGCATCACCTTTCCAGTCTCATCAGGCTTTGTGTGACCTTCTCTGTAGCCCCTGCACACACACAGAGAGGCTGCAGGGCAGAGCTGGGCACACAGGGGCTGGCATGGGTTCTGTGAGCAGAGAAGAGACGTGGGGCCAGAGAAAGAGCTCCTGGCAGGGACAGCTCCAGGCAGGAGAGATGGGCAGGAAAGGAAGGAACTGCTCATGGAAACCCTGTTGCAGGGGAGATACGGGCACCTCCTGGCCACCCCTTGCAGTGCAGATGCCTTCCCTGAGAAACCCCCTTCGTCTCTCCCACCCAGCACATCCTTGGCCCTCACGGACATTGGGGTCTAGGGTGGGAGTCACCTCTCTGTCCAGCAGACCAGCAGAAGAGGCGAAGGGCATCCCTCCTGCCACATATTTATTTCCCGCTGACCAGCAATCGGGCGGAAGGCAACTGTCCTGCAGTATCAGTCTCTGGGAGGTGACATGCACAGCTGGGTGAGGGTAACGCTTTCCCGAGTGCCCGGCTGTCTCTGCCCTGGCCTCTCTCAGCCAGACCCTCCCTGTGCTTTTCCTTGTTTCTCCCTGTGATTGTTTTAAAGTTACCTTTTTATTGCGGTCAGACTCCCTGGGGGTGGGAGGTTCAGCTGCAGAGTCACGGGCTGATCTTGTTCATCCATTCATGTGGGCATGTCCTTGGGAACAAGTGTCCCAGCTTTCCTCTGACGTGTGGGGCTGTGGGCAATGGAGTCTGTGGGGCTGGAGAATGAGCTGGATTTCCCTTAATCAGATGCTGTCGTTAGGACACTTGGCTAAGTCCTTGGGGGGTCCCTCCAAGGTGTGAGCTGCCCTCCAGGATGCAAGCCTGCCCCATAGCACCTTTGTGTTATCTGAAAGCCCCATGGAGAAATGCCGAGATGCTACAACCAAGGAAAAGCTGTTGGGTTGGTGAAATGAGCCGCGTTTCTTCTTGTCTAGAAGTGGGGTGCTGAGACCTTGAGAAAGGGTGAGACAATTTGTGGTCTGCGCTGGATGCCTCTGCTCTCAGCAGTGTCTGGTTGTATGACATAACCTAAGAGTGTGGTCACTCTCCACCTCATGAAGGTACAAGCTGGGAACAAGACAGAGGGACAGACCAGCTCCCCTCACTCTGCTCTAAGCCACAGGCAATCCTCTTGCCTCGCACGACTCACTCTGTGCTCCCTGAGTGCAGCAGAAATGCTGAGGGTTTCTGACATCCAAGAACACCTCCCGAATGTCTCAAACTGCCTTCTGCCATCCTAGTTCCTTAGTCCGCAGAGTGCAGATGCTGACAGCCCTTTTTCGTTAGGAGCGGATTCACCTGACAAAGCCAAACCCCAGGACTGGCCCCTGTCCCCCCCTGGTTCCCATGAACCCACTGCTGCAGAGCAGGGCTGACTCCTCGGCAGCCAACGGGCAGAGGCTCTGCTCCTCACAGCAAAATCAGGCAGCACCAACCAGAGCTGCACCCATGGAAGTGTAGGAGGTCTCCTGGGAAATGAGAAGGGCTGTATGCAGTAGGGGCAGAGTCTATGGGTAATGGATTTCATTTTGCTCAGAGAAGTCTCCGCTAACTGACTGTGTTTTCCTCCTTGAACAGTTCCCCAAGCCCAGAGTGAACAAATGTCCAACAGCAGCTCCATCACTGAGTTCCTCCTCCTGGCATTTGGAGACACACGGGAGCTGCAGCTCTTGCACTTCGGGCTCTTCCTGGGCATCTACCTGGCTGCGCTCCTGGGAAACGGCCTCATCATCACTGCCATAGCCTGTGACCACCACCTCCACACCCCCATGTACTTCTTCCTCCTCAGCCTCTCCCTCCTCGACCTGGGATCCATCTCCACCACTCTCCCCAAAGCCATGGCCAATTCCCTCTGGGACACCAAAAGCATCTCCTATGCAGGATGTGCTGCACAGCTCTTTCTGTTTGTTTTTTTCATTTCAGGAGAGTATTTTCTCCTCACCGTCATGGCCTATGACCGCTACGTTGCCATCTGCAAACCCCTGCACTACGGGACCCTCCTGGGCAGCAGAGCTTGTGCCCACATGGCAGCAGCTGCCTGGGGCAGTGGGTTTCTCACTGCTCTGCTGCACACGGCCAATACATTTTCCCTACCCCTCTGCCACGGCAATGCTGTGGACCAGTTCTTCTGTGAAATCCCCCAGATCCTCAAGCTCTCCTGCTCAGATGCCTACCTCAGGGAAGTTGGGCTAATTGTGGTCAGTGCCTGTTTAGGATTTGGGTGTTTTGTTTTCATTGTGGTGTCCTATGTGCAGATCTTCAGGGCCGTGCTGAGGATCCCCTCTGAGCAGGGACGGCACAAAGCCTTTTCCACGTGCCTCCCTCACCTGGCCGTGGTCTCCCTGTTTATCAGCACTGCCATGTTTGCCTACCTGAAGCCCCCCTCCATCTCCTCCCCATCTCTGGACCTGGTGGTGGCTGTTCTGTACTCAGCGGTGCCTCCAGCCATGAACCCCCTCATCTACAGCATGAGGAACCATGAGATCAAGTATGCCCTCAGGAAACTAATGACTGGATGCTTTCCAGAAACAATAAACTGCCTGTTTACTTCTTCAGAATATTCATAATATATCTCATTACAGGCCCAGCCAGTCTTCTGGAAGTTTTTTTTATGATCATTTTGGTCTTGGGGGAAGGGGGTTTGTGGGGGGGCGTGTGAAGTTTGGGTTATTTGTTTTTTGTTTTACTTGTCTGAATGCTTTCCACAAAGAAATGTCTTTATTTGACCCATTTCTAATTCACAATCTATCCAGCTTTTGTGTGACCTGGAGGCTGTGCAAATGAGGAGTCATACCCTCTGGGTGTTTAAACAAAATAAAGTGCCCTGCATTGACTCTTTTTTCTGAGGTCCTTCCTCCAAGACCTGCTCTGCAGCTGAAGGGAGCCTGTGTGCAGAGGGGAAGAAGAAAAGAGTGTCAGCGCAGCCGCACTGCCAGGGAGCACCAGCACTTGGTCTTTCCCAAGCTGTTCTCCTTCCATTTCCATGCTCTCCTGAGCCCTTTTTTGGTGGAAGGCCTGGGTGCTCATGAAGCTTGGTTACAGTCCTGCTGTGTGGCGGTCCTGTGACCGCAGGCAGGGACAGGCAATGGGCACTTCTGATACAGAGCTGGCCTCCATAGCAGCATTTCCATCATGCAAGGGAGTCTTCTCAGGGCAGTGCCCGAAGGCTTAGGTGTTCAGAAGCTGGTCTCAAGAACATGCCCAAAGAATAGACTCTGCAGAGAGGCTTGTTGCTTTGCTTGTTTCTCTGTGGGCTCAGTAGGATGAGATCAAGGTCCCAGTGTGGTCTGCTAGGGACTGAGGTCTGGTACCGGTGTTGCTTGTTGGTGGCCAACACCCATGCGGATGGGGAATGGTTCCCAACTCACCTGCCTGGGGCTCTACAGCAGTTCACAGGGCTGCTGGCAAGTGAATGTTTTTCTGGAGGGACTCAGGAGCTGCCAGAAGAGCACAGGGGATCTGCAGGGACAGCGTGTGCCGGGGAGTCAGCGGTGGATGGAGCCCCACTGAGCGTGAGCCTGTCCAAGGTGGAGACCAGAGGTAAAGTGCCAAATCTGGGTGTGAACAGGAAAGTCCGAGCTCTGCAACGCGGGGGACACAACAGGCACAAGGAAAGCAGTCTGGTGAGTGATGCGTTATCACCCTCAGTGAAATGTCATAGGCTGGATGCATTGCAGCACCAAAATGCATCTCATGGCCTTGGAAGTGAGGCAGGGTACCTCTGCGCACCCTCCATGGCCTCAGAAGAACTTGTGTGGGAGGCAGTCAATGGCAGTGACAGCCCTGAGCTAGGTCTGCCACGCAGCCCGACCGGCACCGGCCCTGCAGAGTCAGCCCGTGGCGCCGGGCACCGCAGCCCACGCGCTCTGCAGAGCAGCACCACCAGCTCAGGGGCTGCGGGGAGCATGAGGAGAGGGTGCGGGAATGGCCGGCCAGGCCAACACAGACATGCTCACCTGGGGAAAGGCTCTGTGGGGAAATGGAATGTCCTGGGAGAAGAGCAGGGCACCACGTGTGTGCAAGGCAAGAGAAATCCTTCGACCGGGCAGGCTGCCCTATCCTTAGGGCCGCAGCAGGAGATGCCTGAGGAGCCGCAGGGCCAGGACTCTGTGCTGTCCTGGGGAGTGGGACTGGCACGGGGGGCTGCAGGCTGTCTGGGGTGGGGATCTTGTCAGCATGCCAGCCAGAGACACAGTCATCGACCTCCATTTCCTGCTGTGGGACCAGTCCCAACCTGGGCTGCTGTGCTGGGCTGTGCTGGGGCAAGGGCAGGCAGATGGGGAGAGCTGGGGAGGGGCTGGGCTGGGAAGTGCCAGGGAGAGGAAAACACCAGTGATCAGCTACAGTGCGTGAGTGCGGAGGTTGGGGGCACACGGCAGTGTCCTTGCACAGCCAGGCCTCCTGAGAGAGAGAAGGAGGACCGGCAGAGCAGAGTCTGCTCTGGGCCCTTATTCGCTGGACATGCCGGGGAAGTTGCCCCAGGGCAGCCATCACAGAGCAGCCAATAACAAGCACCATTTCCAGCACTGGCCTCTCAGCCCAGCTCAGAGAGGCTGTTCTTCCCTCCCCAGAGGGACATTGAATGACAAGGTCAGAAGTCCAAGTTTGCATGCTTCAGACGAGACATAAGCATGCACAGTGTGTGCGTGTGGGGAGATGAACCCAAGTGAGCACAAATGCCATCAGCTATTCCAATGGCCTCACCATCACCACCATAGCCTGCAACCAGTGCCTTCAGACCCCCATGTACTTCTTCCTCCTCGACCTGGGCTCTGTCTCCACTGCTCTTCCATCATGGCATCATCGATCCATGGCCAATTACCTCTGAGACAAGAGTGCAATTTCTTTCTTGGGATGCGCTGCTCAGATATGTTGGTTTCTCTTTTTAGTTGTAGCAGTGTTTTCTTCTCACTGTCATGGCCTATGACCGCTACGTTGCCATCTGCAAACCCCTGCACTACGGGACCCTCCTGGGCAGCAGAGCTTGTGCCCACATGGCAGCAGCTGCCTGGGGCAGTGGGTTTCTCTATGCCAGTGTGCACATGGCCAATATATTTTTAATACCTCTCTGCCAAGGATACACCCTGGACCAGTTCTTCTGTGAAATCCCCCAGATCCTCAAGCTCTCCTGCTCAGATGCCTACCTCAGGGAAGCTGGCCTTCTTGTGGTTAGTGGTTTTCTTGTTTGGGGATGTTTTGTTTTCATTGTGGTGTCCTATGTGCAGATCTTCAGGGCCGTGCTGAGGATCCCCTCTGAGCAGGGATGGCACAAAGCCTTTTCCACATGCCTCCCTCACCTGGCCGTGGTCTCCCTGTTTGTCAGCACTATGATGATGGCCTACCTGAAGCCCCATTCCATCTCCTCCCCATTCCTGTATCTGGCGATGGCAGTTCTGTTCATGGTTCTACATCCAACAGTGAACCCCCTCATCTACAGCATGAGGAACCCGGAGCTCAAGGATGCCCTGAGGAAACTGATTAGATGGTATTTAACAGCCAGAGACTGTGTACCTTCCTCTGCAAATCATTCCCAATATATATCTTGACAGTCTAAGCCTGTCTTTCCTTCTCTTCGTTTATTCTTTTTTATTTTCTCTCTTTTTTTCCTTTTCCACTTTTGATGATGCTGTCTGCAAAGAAATGTCTTTATTCATCCCCTCCGTCCTAGGTATCCACCTGCCTTGTGTGACCCACAGTGTCTGTGTAAATGAGGAGCCAGACTCTCTCTGCATTTAAGCAAAATAAATTAACCAGCAGCATCTTTTTGTCTGAAGTCAACCCTTAGGGGGGCAGGAATGAATGAGAAATCAAAGCACTTTTGTCCCATGGTTTAATCCCAAGCAGCAACCAAGCCCTACACAGCCGTTCGCTCACTCCAACCACGGCAGCATGGGGGAGAAAATCATAAGGGTAAAAGTGCAAAGACTTGTGGGTTGAGATAAAGACAGTTTAATAGGTAAAAGTCGTGCATGCAAGCAAAGTAAAATAAGGAACTCCTTCACCATTTCCCATCAGCAGGCAGGTGTTCAGCCATCTCCAGGAAAGCAGAGCTCCATCACGTGTAACGGTTACTTGGGAAGACAAATGCCATCACTCTGAACGTCCCCTTCTACCTTTTAAAGTAAAGTGTTAATTCCAGGCATTCACAGGAAAACGAGGACTCTGCGATCACAGGAGAGGCAGCGGGAACCCCGCTGGCACAGGGAAGGGAGACTGGAGAGCTGTTAGCTGAGGAGCTCCAGCGCCAGGATTGCCATGCTGTCCTGGAGAGTGGGGCTGGTGGGGGCAGAGAAGGGGGCAAATGCAGTCAGCATGGAGGGTCACCTACAGTAGGAACAGAGGAGAGCCAGAGGGTGAGTGGCCTCTGTTTCCTCATGCCCTTGCGGCCAGGTCAAGCCCTGGGACCGATGGGGAGCCGGAACCCCCTGCTCTGCCCCCCAGGACCTGCTGTGCCCTTCAGAGGGGCTGGGGCTGTGGGCTGAGTGCCCAGAGCTCTGCAGCACCCTGCCGTGGGCACTGCCGTGGGCCAGCCCAGACTTGGCCACTGTACTGGGAAGAGGCGAGGAGAATTAGGGATTGCTGGGGAGGGGTTGGGCTGGGTTGAAATGTGCCCAGGAGAGAACAAACACAGCGTAGAGCTAAGCTGTGTGAGTGTGCAGGGTGGGGGCACGCGGCAGGGTGCAGATCACGGTGCAGAGCCAAGGGTCATGGTGAAGGAAGCAAGGAGCAAAGGTGCAGAAGAGAGGGGCCCAGTCTGTGCCTTTTTCCCTGGACGCCCTAGGGACGCTGCCCCGGCAGGGCAATTTTCCCTGACCGCCCCACACACTGGCCATTTCCATCTCTGGCCATACACCTCAGTCCTGAGGAGGGACCTTTGCTGCATGGCCACCTCTGTCCTCCTCCGGGCCTTCATGATACCCAACTCCACTGCCATTATTAATAAAAAGAAAACGAGTTTCCTACTGACACTCATTACAATCCGAGTCCCATAGCTCTTGCCACAGCTGGTCTCTCAGCCAAGCCCATTCTCAGGCAGGTCCAGCTAGATCAGGGGTTCATGGTCTTGTCTCAAGAGATATTGAAAAAAATCCATTGTTTGAGATCCCACCAACTGGCCTGGGTCTTTCTTCTAGTGTTTGACTCCGAGGGAGTTCTCAAAAAGAAGGTGCATGTTCCCAGGAATCTCAGGAGGCATGGCCTACCGATAGCGGTGTTCAGGGAACTGGTGAGATGCCTCGTCTCCAGTTCTGTGATGGTGACCTGGTTTGTGTGTAAATTCTCTCTGTGGATGCTGACATTTCCTGAGCAACCTGGTCTGATCTCAGAGCTGGCCCTGCTTTGAGCTGGGCATTGCACTTGAGACCTCCAGAGCTCCCTTCCATCCTGAATTATCCTATGATGTAGAGAGCCTCACCTCCAGCTTAATCTCTTCCTGTACAGCACGTGCCAAGGAACAAGCTCTTGGAAGGCTTGGCAGGAGGAGACTGCTGGGGGACTCTAGTCCATCCTCCACGTAGCTGTGACTTTGCGGAGCTGAAACCTGAAGAGCTCCAAAGGTGGGGGTCACAGCAGTGCTCCTTCTAGTCCATGTTATTTTTTCTAAGGCTCAGCCCAAAACTCCCAAGAGGCACTTTGTGGCTGTTTCCTCTGTCAGTTCTTTGGCCACTGCAGAAGAGAGCTCAGCTCCCTCATCTCTCAAGGTAGGTAGGTGCAGGCTCTTATGAGGTTGCCCAATGCCTTCCCTTCAGCCAGCTAGAGAGGCCCAGTTCCCTCAGACTCTCCTACAGCTCAGGCTTTAGGCTCCTCACTCCATTTTGGCAGACCTCCCCCGGACACTCTCCATTTTCTCCATTTTCCTTTTGGAATGCGAAGCCCACTGGCTCCTACGGCAGCCATCATGACTCACAGGCCCTTCTCCTCCAGGCACCCCTTAGCCTGCGTGGTCACTGCCCATGCTGCTGCACGGAGTTGTTCTGCAGCTTTTCCTTCTAAATCTTCAAGTTTCGGCTGGCCAAATCCCCAGGTGTGTCAAGGTCCCTCTGGAATGAACCTCCAACATTGAAAGTACCTGTGCTGATGTTCATCCTGAGCCATGGTGCCTCTAACAAGGTGATAACTTAGGTAGCTACAGGACACTACAGATGAGAAAAAGAGTACTAGTGTAGTGTAGTTGCTAATCAAGGCAGAAAGCAACGTTTAACCACCTCAGAAACACCAAATAAGGGTTCAAAGGGAGAATGTGCAGGGCCTGTGAGGAAATGGATAAAAGGGGTTGTCTTTTTGCATGGGAGGGGATAAGGAGTAGGACTGGAGAGGTGGGAAGGGAGTGACAAGGGAATGAATGGTGAAGCAAAGGAAATGGTCAGGACACTTTGGGGATACCTGTCAAGCAGGCCTGCACCTGAGCAGCAGTGCCTGGAGCAAGGCATGAGAGCTGCAGCTGCTCTGACTAAACTAAGAACCTGACTTACTTCCATGGTCACAGGGAACCTGAGAACTTTCCCTGCTGTCATCAAATGCAGACCTTGAGGACAAGAAACTGCTGCATCTTTTTTGTTTCGACTTTCTTAAATGGGATTTCAGGAGGTGTCTGTTCTGGCCTTCTGCTCGCAGCAGAATCAGATGTGGAGTCAGGCCACATTGCTCGAGGCTTTATCCATTGGGGGCTGGAAAACACCCAAGGGCAGAGACGGCACAACGTCTCTGTGAAACCAGTTCCAATGCTTGGATGTCCTCATGGAGAAAAAGATTTTCCTTATCTCTGTGCTGAACCTTCCTTATTTCATCATCTAACTATTGTCTATTATACAATGACCCTTTCTAAAGTCATCTTTTCAGCAGACTGTCTAGACAAAGGCCCTTTCCATTGTGCTCCAATTTTCTCCTCTCCCTGCTCTTTGTTCACTCACATTCCTGTCACCCACCCAAAGCTGCTGCTTTGACATCAGGGAGTTAAAAGCTTGCCCTGTCATTAAGTAGTCTAATTGTCTCTTTAGCCAACTCTTTAGTTATGTTTATATCTATATATCTATATATCTACTGACCTACCTACCTACCTATCTAAAACATTTCTCATAAGATTATCCCTTGTAGAAAGGCAACGTCATTAGAGGCAGCTTGTAGTAAGCATATGCTGCAGAGTGTGTTTTATTGTCGATGAAACTTTATCGTGCTTGACTTTTCTTTGCTTGCAAATAGGCAAAAAAAATAATATGTGCAGCCATTTCTCTAAGGAAAGCAAGTGCGGGTTGGTACAAAGGAGCTGTAACATCCAGCTGCAGAATTCAGTGGAGAAGTCTGATGTAAGGGAAAGTCCCCGGTGGCCAATGAGAGAAATGGTGGGGCTGGGGAGCTGAGGTGGAGGCTGTCCATGCTGTGTCAGACCTCAAGGGAGTGCTTTTCCTCCTGTCCAGGCATCCTTAGGAGAGACCCTGGAGCAAGATCTACTGGGGAATGCTGCCATCACCTCTTCTCTAAACTGAAAAGTAGTAAAATACACCCTTGGAAATAAAACCTCCTCTTTGTTAGAAGTTCTTTGAAATCTTTCTCCACAACTACACTGGGAAACAGCTCCAAATATCTGTACAACTCTTGAAGACTTGAAGAAAATCACAGGGAGAGAGATGGCTCGTTAAGACTTGCTTTATTTTAATGAGTCCCATGGTGTATTTGGTGCTGAGTAACAAACCTCAGGTACTGAGAGGAGATTGCACAAACCTCTCAAAGACTCAGTGACCCGATTTCTCTACCTCCTCCCCCTCAGCAGAACGTGGGGACGGAGAATGGGGGTTGTGGTCAGTTCATCACACATTGTCTCTGCCCCTCCTTCCTCCTCACGGAGGACTCCTCACACTTCCCCCGCTCCAGCGTGGGGTCCCTCTCCTAGGAGACAGTCCTCCATGAACTTCTCCAGCTTGAGTCCTTCCCACAGGCTACATTTCTTCATGACCTGCTCCAGCGTGGGTCCCTTCCACAAGGTACAATCCTTCAGGAACAGACTGCTCCAGCATGGGTCCCCCAGCGGAGTTACAAGTCCTGACAGAAAAACCGCTCCAGCGCTGGCTCCTCTCTTCATGGGTCCACAGGTCCTGCCAGGAGCCTGCTCCAGCGCTGGCTTCCCACAGGGTCACAGCCTCCTTCAGGTGTCTCCACCTGTCCCAGTGTGGGGTCGTCCGTGGGCTGCAGGTGGATATCTGCTCCACCATCAACCTCCATGGGCTGCAAAGGAATCTGCTCTGGTGCCTGGAGCACCTCCTCCCCCTCCTTCTGCACTGACCTTGGTGTCTGCAGAGTTGTTCCTCTCAAATTGTCTCAGTCGCTCTGTTTTTCTTCCTTCTTAAATATGTTATCACAGGGTACTGCCACAGTTGCTGATAGGCTTGGCCTTGGCCAGCATTGGGTCCGTCTTGGAGCTGGCTGGCATCAGCTCTATCGGACACAGGGGAAGCTTCTAGCACCTTCTTGCAGATCCACTCCCTGTAGCCCTCCCGCTACCAAATACATGACTCTGTGTGTGTGTGTGTTTGTCTCTGTGTGTGTGTGTGTGCGTGTGTGTGTTTGTCTGTGTGTATGTGTTTCTCCATGGGGTAACTGGAGGGATGAGGGAATCCCAGGGCCAGCTCCTGGATAGATGGAGAGTTTAAGATCAGCTCCTGGAGACATCACTACTGTACGTATGGGCTTTCCCATAGCCCCTGCAGAAACTGTGATACATGTTCATACCCGCATCTTCCAAAAGCCTTCAAAATCGTGTGAATCCTGGTGAATTTTGAATGTGTGCTTGCTTTCATCCTAGGACTGCTGACTCCCCAAAAGCCTCACAATCATTGCACCAGAAATTGCATTAAGTTGTCTGATAGGTGTCCAGAGGGAAATGCAGCTCGAGGAGAGTGGCATGACTACTGCATGCAGGGAAGGGAATACAATGATTTGGCTAGCAGGCAAGGATTTGGGTCCTCTGTGCTGTAGGCACTACAAGGGACACCATACAAGCCAGTGGTGCGTGCTCAGTGTGAACAAGGTCAACTGCATCTGAGGCCGTGGTAGAAGTAGCTCTGCCACCCCAGACATCTTGAGTTTTCATCCCCCTGCAGTGAGCCGTGGTGTGGTGACATCTGGACCGGTGTGTCCCTCTGTGGGAATTGCTGCTGTCGAGAGGTGGGGAGGAACTGGAGAGTGCCCCGAGGAGGTCTGCACATGTCCTGTACTTTAGGCCTCAACCCCATCTTTGCCGACCTCTTCCATACCCACTCAACCCTGGGAACATGCCGCTCCTGGAGAACCACTGCGCCCTCCAGGCAGCTCCAGATTCCTCTCCTAGACGATGGGTGTCCTTAATGTCACCTGTGTGAGAGCCCTGGGCACACCCCTCAGTTACACTCACCATCTTACCTGTCATCAGACACCGACTGATGACGCATAAATCCCGTCCGACGTCTCGTCTCTAAAAGGTCACAAAGAGACGCTGAGCTTTTTGCTCCCAAACACATGGAGGAAGAGGAATTTCAGTGGGGCAGTTCCTCATGCCTCTTTGGAGAAAGAGCCCGGACAGAAAGCACTGCACTGGGGAGATCCCACTGTGTTATCGAGATGCTACGAGTCACGCTAACTCTGAGCAGTGTTGAACATACTTTTATAAAGGCAGCCAGGCTCACTTATACATGCAAAGTTGGTACATGACTCAGATACAGTGACGTAAATGCAAATATTTGTGAAGAAAGAAACATAAAAACCGTGAATGAAAAATATCAACAGCAATAATGATAATTATAGTTTAAACCAAAGGAAACCAAACCAAAAAAAAAAAACCTCACAACAAACAAACAAAAGCTGGAATCAGATACACTGGGAATCATTTGTGGACAGAGGTGGTAATTCTGTCAGTGTAGCAAAATGTCCTTGGAATCATTTTCTCAAGGGCATCCTTGAGCTCCCGGTTCCTCATGCTGTAAATAGTGTGTCACTACTGGAGGTACCACAGAGTACAGAACAGCTACCACCAGATCCAGAGATGGGGAGGAGATTGGGGGGACTTCAGGTGGGCAAACACGGTACTGCTGCTAAACAGGGAGACCACGGCCAGGTGAGGGAGGCTCGTGGAAAAGGCTTTGTGCCATCCCTGCTCAGAGGGGATCCTCAGCACAGCCCTGAAGATCTGCACACAGGACACCACAATGAAAACAAAACACCAAATGCTAAACAGGCACTAACCACAATAAACCCAGCCTCACTGAGGTGGACATCTGAGCAGGGGAGCCTGAGGACCTGGGTGATTTCATGTCGGAACAGGTCCAGGGCATTGCCCTGGCAGAGGAATAGGGAACAATTATTGATACTTGGCAGGAGAGAAATCCCCATATTGCTATGCTGCTGGAGGCATTGACCCACAAATCTCGAATGCTGACATGTGGGAGTTTCAGGCCAGAGGGACCTTCACACCCTCGTGCCTTTGGCCAACAGAAAGGCAAGGTCTGCATCTGGAGCAGAATAAACCGCATGCATGAGGACCATGACGTGCCTGGCTGAGGAGTGTCCTGAGGAGAAGGGCATGGGAGTTATGATGGATGCCATATGAGCCAGTGGGTTTCCCATTTTGAAAGGTGGATGGAGAAACTGGAGAATGTCCAGAGGCAGTTTGTCATGATGAGAGTTGGGGCCTAAAGCATGAGCCATGTGGAGAGGCAGAAGGAACTGGGTCTCTTTAGTCTGCTGAAGGTGAGGAGCAGGACACTCAAAGGCAGCTGAATCCTGGCAGAGGCAACAGCCACAAGTTTCCTCCTGGGACCTTCACACTGGGCCTTCAGAAAGAGTGAACAGAGGGTGCTGCTGACGGCAGCAGGACACCCAGAACTCTCTGTGATCTCCATCTTTGGAGGTCTTCAGTTTCCAGCCAAGCTGACTGTGGGACTGGCGATACCCCACCCTTTGCTGGGAGGCTGGACCAGAGATCCCAGCGCTCCCTTTCCCAACAACCCTTCCATAAGCCTGTGCCTTGCAGTGTGCCCCAGGAGAAAGGATTCAGCTGGAGGTGGGGGTGTCTGCAGCAGGGGGTCATAGGACGATTCAGGGTGGAATGCTCCTGTACTCAGGAGGTCTCTAGTTCTACCTTTGGTTCCAAGCAGGGCCAGCTCGGAGGTCGGAGCAGGTTGCTCCATAGACATCAGCATCCCAGTACAGAGGCTGCACGTGTGCCAGGCATTGAATCCACCGTTATGGAAATGGACACAAAGCCTTTGAGCGGCTCCTTGAACCCAGGAATCGGTATGCCATGCCTCCCGAGCTTCCCAGGAACACCTAAGCTTTCTGTGCAGAGGAATGCGAGTCCACTTTCCCTGTCCTGGCCAGTCTCCTGGCAAATGTGGTGCTGTAGGTTCTGAAGAGAACCAGAAGAATCTCTTTGAGGAGGTTAGTTTCATTTTACATGCTGAATTGCAGGGCAGATGAAGGGAGCTCAGAGCTTCCAGGCTCCCTGCCGCACAGTTAGGACATCAGAGACTGGAAATGCAGGTAGCGGTGTTGTGTTAGCGTACACCACGTGGAAATGTTGTCTTCCTTTGTGCTTTTGCATAAGCTGGGGTCTGTCCCTTGGCCGCCTGTGGCTAAAAAAGCAACAGCTCCCCTCTTCCACCTCCCTCTCCTCCACACAACAGGGAGGAGAGAGATGAAGCAGGGATAATTTAAGGGCAATACTGTCTAAGAAGTGTAATATTGAAATGGTAACAGTGAGAGAAGCAGCACTGCGTTTTAAGAACTTCATGCCAGAGGCTAACTGCTGAGAACTTATGGCTCTTTTGTAAAGTAGAAATGAATGTTGGGAATGAAATTGAAGTGCTTTGATTAATCCTAATGAAGAAAAAGAAGGAATTCCATTAGAGCACTGTGCTGTTCGTGTTATTAGTGACAGGACCACTAATTCCTTAAACATCCTTGAGAGCTTCTTTATTTTCCTCCTTTCCAAAGCTTAGTCTACTCAGATTGCCAGAGGACTACCTCCAATCTCTGCAACCCAAAGCTCTCCAGCCTTCTCTCATCAAAGGTCTTTTACCCCGGGACATATCTCACCATCACTTCAATACGCTGCCCGGGGTCTATTTTTCAGGTGGGTGAGGTCAGGCTATTCCTTTGCAAAGCCTTCCCTACAAAAGTCTTGTCTAGGTGCTGATCCCACTGTAGCACCTCATGCTGGGCACCACTCCAGCCTCCTTCTGCAGAGCTCCAGTGGATGGGCAATTTTCCTGTTTCTGTCCTACCCATTCACCTTCCCAATCTTTTTGTATTGTTTGCTTATCGAATATTGTCTCAGGAAACACATTTGTCCTCCACAGCATCAGCCATTTGTAATTGCAGGCTGAGATATTTCCCCTCGTGGAGCAGACATTGTGCAAAGCTGCTCCGTTTGGGGAAACCCACTTCATGCTGCATAGGCATTTGGGCTACAACCCCCCACTGGCTCATTTTTTAAAGAGACAGTTTCAGACTGGCAAAGCAGATTCAGCACATAAATGCGTGTGCTGGTTTTGGCTGGGACAGAGTTAATTTTCTCCATAGTAGCTTGCATGGGGCTGCGTTTTGGATGTGTGCTGAAAACAGTGTTGATAACACAGGGATGGTTTAGTTACTGCTGAGCAGTGCTTGCACGATGTCAAGGCCTCTTCTGCTCCTCACCCCGCCCCACCAGTGAGGAGGCTGGGGGTGCACAAGAAGTTTGGAGGGGACACGGCTGGGACAGCTGACCTCACCTGACCAAGGGATATTCCATACCATATGACATCGTGTTGAGCCATAAAAGCTGGTGGAAAAAGAAGGAAGGAGAGGGCATTGGGAGTGACGGTGTGTGTCTTCCCAAGTAACCATTGCGCGTGATGGAGCCCTGCTTTCCTGGAGATGGCTGAACACCTGCCTGCTGATGGGAAGTGATGGAGGAATTCCTTGTTTTGCTTTGCTTGTGTGCACGGCTTTTGCTTTACCTAATAAACTGCCTTTATCTCAGCCCCCCAGTTTTCTCACTTTTACCCTTCCGAGTCTCTCCTTTCCCACCAGGGTGGGGAGTGAGCAAGCTGCTGTGTGGTGCTTACTTGCCGACTGGTATTAAACCATGGCAAAAAGACACTCCATGGGTCCCTGGGACTCTATCCCAGTGCTGGACTTTCCCCCCGGTGACTTTTTTTTTTATTCTTTCTGTCAAGTTAGTGAAACATTACACAACTCAGTGCAAGACATCATAGCAGGGGAAGATGACCTTCATGTCTTTTAATGTTTTTAGGTTGATTCCATGCAGTGACACTCTAGACAGTCCATGGGGTCTAGCAAGTGATTTCTCAAACCTGAGGGTAGTCATCTCTTCATCGGTTGTGTCACCTTTGGGCCTCCTTGACTGCTGACCACGATTCGGCTATTTCCCTTTAACTTTACATTGGTCAGACAGAGCTTGAAGGAGCTGTTTGCATTAATCATGGTGGGGCATGACATACCAGGAATGGCTCAGGCCACCTTCCCCCTTCTTGAGGAGGATGGAAGCCAGGCTGGACATGTGGGGTTTTTTGGGGCAAATGTGGGATGCCTTTTTTCAGACAACCACGTACCCCAGTGGGGCATTTGGGACTATTTGGGGCTATTTTACATACTCTGTAGTATCACTTTGTCCATAGGAGTCTCTTCAAGGCAATTCTCACTTCCTTGTTCCTCAGGCTATAGGTGACAGGGTTAAACATGGGGGTCACAATTGTGTAGAACAGGGCAAGGTACTTGTCAGGGTCTACAGAATCCCTTGACCATCGCTTTAAGCAGACGATTGTGGCTGAGCCATAGAAGAGCGTCACCACCCCGAGGTGTGAAGAGCAGGTGGAAAAGGCTTTGTGTCTGCCCAGAACTGAAGGTATTTTCAGAATTGCCCTGATAATTTTCATGTAAGAAATAACTATGAAGGAGAAGGGAAGGATCGCAAAGACCAGGATGATGGTGTACAGCATCACTTGGTTCCAGAAAGTGTCTGCACAGGCCAGTTCCGGCAGAGGGGGGACATCCCAGAAAAAGTGGCGAAGGTCCCGGGATGCACAGAAGGGCAAAGTGAACACCTGGTAGGTCTGTCCTACTTGCACTGGTACGACGACCACCCACGACCCCACCAGCAGTCTGATGCAGACACCCCTGCTCATGATGAGGGTGTAGTGCAGGGGGTCACAGATGGCTATGTAGCGGTCGTAGGCCATGGCAGCCAGGAGAAGGCATTCGATGCTGCCCAGCAAAACCAGGAAATAGAGCTGGGCAGCACAGCCAAGGAAGGAGATCCTGCCATCTTCCATCAGGAAACCCACCAGCATTTTTGGCAGAGTGACTGACGTGGAGCAGATCTCCAGGAAGGACAGGTTCCTCAGGAAGAAATACATGGGGCTGTGGAGGCTTGAGTCCAGCACTGTGATGAGTGCAATCAGGCTGTTCCCTGTGAGAGCCACGAGGTAGATGAGCAGGAATATGGTGAAGCACAGGCCCTGCAGGCTGGAGTGCTCAGAAAATCCCAGGAGAATGAATCCAGATCCAACGGTGTGGTTCTCCAAGCCTTTTCTTTGGGGCATTTTCCCTATGCAGAGCAAGCCAAACCACAGGCTCTTAGAGGATGCTGATGGCCCGTCCACCATCACGTACACTCCAAGCCTGGAGAAAGATTACAAACATCAGCAGACACGTGATTGCAGGGTTAGGCAAGCTTGACCAAGATATGCATGAACGTTTGGCAATCTAACATGGGTTGCTTGCTGCAGGGAGGTTCGTAAAGGGAGGAGAGAACAGAATCCTTGAGCCTGAATGTCTGGGTTTTGTCACATGGATAAGAGAAACTTGACTTTCTTTTTTTAGAGGTGATTTTATTACCTAGAATATCTGGTGAGAGATGAGAGAAAAGGAAGAGAATGGATCAATACTAGCCCCTTTAAGAACAGTCTTGCTTACGTTCCTTGTCCAGACCTTGTAAGAGCTGCACTGAATGTAAGAACATTAAGAAGACATAGGGTGAAAAGGAGGAGAGGGACGAAAAAGGGGAAGAGAAAGCAAGGCTGGGCTGGGCACGGAGAGGCAATCAAAACAAAGCAAGGCAAGGCATGGCTTGATTCTTAGACCTTAGTGAGAGACATTAATCCCAGCTTTCCTCACGTGTAAGAGCTCATCTCTTGATACTGTGTCCACACACAAAGATCTGGGAGAATATATTTAGATCCGAATCATTCATTTTTACATGGCGAAGGGTGAATCCCATCAAAATTAAAACAGGCTTCTGTCCGTCAAGGAATCGAGTAATACTGATGCATCCATGGGACTTCTTAACAAGACAGATGAGCAGCAGTCTCTGCATCAACCACAAGATTTCAGGGTGCTAAAAGACACGTTTATGCAAGCAATCAAACGGCTTCATGCAGTTTTCAGTCATACAGAGAAGAAGGTGATTAAAATTGGGTCATGTCCTGACGATACCCACTTTTTCTGAACAGGTCAGACTTTTGTAACTTCTCCATGAGTCCTGAATTATTCAGCTTTCCTAAGTTTCCTGCTCTGTCACTTGGATTTCTGACAGCTTACAAATCCAGCCGAGGGCCCATTCGCTCTGATCCCAGCCCTGCAATGCTTCCCTCTCCCCTGCAAGCCCTGGCAGAAGCAGAGCAATGCTCTTGCTGCCTGGGGAACTGAGCCTTCCCTTTGCATTTCCCACCTTCCCAGAGCATCAAGACTTCTTGCGGGGCGCACTTGCAGGATGTGAGCTCCAAGCAAGCAGCACTGCAGTAGCAGGTGTCTTCCTATGAAGAAGAGACTCAGCTGAAAGATGTTTAAGAAGCTCAGTTTGACATGGGGAAGGAATATGCTCTTCCAGGCAGAGGACTGAGGATGCTGGCGGTGTCTCCCCAGCCATCGCTAACTCCCTTTGCAAAGTCTTCTTAAACTCTGATGCATTACTGAGGAGAACAGCAGGTCATAAAACATGGAATTAAAGCATTCAGATTAGCCAAATGAAAAACACAGAAGGGTTTTCTCACGAGAAAAATCTGGATTCACAAAAACATGTGGTCCTAGTAGTTTGATTCTTTTTCCAAGGCATTCCTGCCTTTTTCCTGTGAGTTTTATGTATCTCACAGAGGTTTGTTCCTTTGTTACCTTTGTTTCCAAGACAACATTGGGGTTGGTGTGAGGGAAAAGTCACCATGATTGTTTTCTAATCTACCTACTGATTCATGTAAGTGTACCGAAAAAAAGAAATACCTTTGTTTTCTGAAAAAACTGTGAGATACCCACATGTATGTTAAATTAAGGCTTTAACTCAAAGCACCCATTTGTATGCAGGTTATCCACATGCCAGCATTTCCTGGTCATTTCAAAATGCCCTCAGACATACAGCCTATTCTTTGTAACTCTCCGATGTCTCAGCGCTTCGCAAGATCACAGGTAGAGCAGAGTTCCGGCCAGCTTTGCTGACGGGAAACTGCCAGAGAACTTCTCATACGGTGACTGTCTCACAGGCGGCATTTCTCAGAGCTGAAGGAAGCCCGTTCCAGTGAGCCCGGCCAAGCTGGACAGATGCCTGCAGCTGCTGCTGGCGGTGTCTGTGCTGCCACACTATCTCCGCATTTCAGGGCAGGCCAAAAGGCACTTACCGTTGTCAGGAGCCAAGAGGCAGGAGCACACTCCTCAGTCCCTGATGCTGCAGGAGGCAGCGGTGACCTCTTTTTCTCTCCGTCATTGCCCTGGAAACCACCTGGGATTTCAGGAGGTCTCTGCTCTGGCGTCCTGCTCACAACAGAATCAGGTATGGAGTCAGACAGTGTTGCTCAAGGCTTTATCCAGTTGGGGCTGGAAAACACCCAAGGACAGAGATGGCACAACGTCTTGGGGAAGCCTGCTCTGATGCTCAGATGCCCTCAGGGGAAAAAAGATTTTCCTTATCTCTGCGCTGAACCTGCCTTATTCCATCATCTAACTCTTGTCTGTTTTCCCCCTGCCAAGCACCATGGTGACCAGACTGGCTCCATCTTCCTGAAAAAGTCTCCGTAGGGACTGGCAGGCTGCTACGAGGTTCCTGAGGCCGCCTCTTCTGCAGGCTGAACAAGGTTCTTCCCCTCAGTTTCTCCTCCCAGGCATGTGCTCCAGCCCCTGAGCATCTCGGAGGCCTCCCACTGCGCTCGCTCCCAGTTATCAACATCTTCCTCCATGGGGTGGCTTGACTGGCCAACAGCCCAGCAGGCACACAGCTGCTCACTCCCTCCTCCTCCTCCCCCTCCCCAGGGGGGGCCCCAAACTTGACACAGCAGCGTACAGGTGGTCTACAGAGCGATAAGCAGGGGGACACAGTCGCTTCCCTCACTCTCCTGCTGACACTCCAGTTCACACACTCCAGGACACCGCTGGTGGCCTTTGCTAGCAGGTCGCACGGTGGGATCGATCGTTGTCGTTTGTCCCCCAGCACCACCAGGGCCTTTGAGGCAGGGCTGATCCCCAGCCAGGCATTCCTCAGCCCCGGCCACTGCTGGTGTCAGTCTGTCCCAGGTGCAGGACCTGGCCTTTGTCTGTCTTCTCTGTCATGAAGTTCCTGACAGGACAGTCCTTCTGCCTGGCACGTTTCCCCTGAACGGCTTTGCACAGGAACGATCCCCCCCCCCCCATTTAGTGTCATTGACACACGTGGTGAGAGTTGCCTCCTCCAGGTCATGGATACAGGTGATAAATTGCACAGGGCCCAGGAGCATCCCCTGTGCTGCCCCACGATGCCCCAGGATGTCTCACTGGCCTCCACGTAGGGTATGACCCCTTCACCACTGCGCTCCCAGCCTGATCATCCAGCTGGTGTTTTACCCATCTGTTTGTCTACCCCTCCAGACTGTAATGGCCTAACGTGGGAGCAAGAATAGTGAGGGAGATCATGCCATGTGTCTTGCTGAAGCTGACGTAAACGATGGCCCCTCTTCTCGCCTCATGCATAACTGCAGTTAGTTTGTCATGAAGGCAACCAGGTTGGTGAGGCATGATATACCCTTGGGAAGTCCATGCTGACAGCTTGTGGACACGTTCTTCTCATCTGGGTGCCCAGATATGTCACCTGAGAAGACTCTACCTGATGGCACACTCCTCACCAAAGTGAGCTGGTGCAGCCTGGGGTTCCCTGGGTTGCAATGTTGGCCACTTTCCAAGACGGGTGCAGTTTTTGCACGTCCTCACTCACAAGAGACCTCTACCAAGCCTGTGAACTTTGAAAAGGCATATTCAAAAGAAATATTGATCTTCCCCTGTACCTTCATCATCACTACTCTGCCCATTATATGGAGTTTTTAATTTCCCTGATCTTTCCTATATTTTCACCTCTCCTGATAACAACAACCATTTGTAAAGTCATCTTTCCAGCAGACTGTCTAGACAAAGGCCTTTTCCATTATGCTCCAGTTTTCGCCTCCCCTTACTCTTTGTTCCTTCACATTCCTGTCACCCACCCCAAGCTGCTGTTTTGACATCAGGGAGTTAAATGCTTGCCCTGTGATTAAGTAGCTGTCCTGGTTTCAGCAGGGATAGAGTTAATTTTCTTCCTAGCTGTTGGGATAGTGCTGTGTTTTGGAGAGTATTGTTGATAACACACTGATGGTTTTAGTTGTTGCCAAGCAGTCAAGGACTTTTCATCTTCTCATATGGCCTGCCAGCGAGAAGTTGGGGGGCACCAAGAAGCTGGGAGGGGAGACAGCCAGGACAGCTGACCCAAACTGACCAAAGGGATATTCCATACCTTATGACATCATTCTCCGTATAGAACTGGGGGGTTGCCAGGAGACGGGGCAGGTTGGGATCTTGCTGAGCATCGACTTCAGGTGGTGAGAAATTGTGCTGTTCATCACTTGTTTTGTATAGTCTATTATTATTGTTGTTATTATTAACATCGTCATCATCCCTTTCTGTCCTATCAAAGTGTCTATATCTCAACCCATAGAGATTTACTTTTTTTCCATTTTCAGTCCTCTCCCCCATCCCAGGAAGGGGAGTTAGAGAACAGCTGTGGGGTTGGTTTAGGTGCCGACCAGATTAAATCACGACACTAGTCCAATTTGCTCTTTAGCCAACTCTTTAGCTTTGTTTATAGCTAGCTTTTGGCACCTACCTGTCTAAAACATTCCTCATATGATTATCCCTTGGAGAAATGCAACGTCATTAGAGGCAGCTTGTAGTAAGCATATGGTGCAGAGTGTGTTTTATTGTCGATGAAACTTTATCGTGCTTGACTTTTCTTTGCTTGCAAATAGGCAAAAAAAAAATAATATGTGCAGCCATTTCTCTAAGGAAAGCAAGTGCGGGTTGGTACAAAGGAGCTGTAACATCCAGCTGCAGAATTCAGTGGAGAAGTCTGATGTAAGGGAAAGTCCCTGGTGGCCAATGAGAGAAATGGTGGGGCTGGGGAGCTGAGGTGGAGGTTGTCCATGCTGTGTCAGACCTCAAGGGACTGCTTTTCCTCCTGTCCAGGCGTCCTTAGGAGAGACCCTGGAGCAAGATCTACTGGGGAATGCTGCCATCACCTCTTCTCTAAACTGAAAAGTAGTAAAATACACCCTTGGAAATAAAACCTCCTCTTTATTAGCAGTTCTTTGAAATCTTTCTCCATAACTACACTAGGAAACAGCTCCAATTATCTGTACAACTCTTGAAGACTTGAAGAAAATCACAGGGAGAGAGATGGCTCGTTAAGACTTGCTTGATTTTAATGAGTCCCATGGTGTATTTGGTGCTGAGTAACAAACCTCAGGTACTGAGAGGAGATTGCACAAACCTCTCAAAGACTCAGTGTAAAAGGAAAAAACCCAGAGTACCTTGAAGCATTGAGTCCCACTGAGCACCATGACCAGCAAAGGCTCCCCGAGGACTCGTTAGAAGAGATAATTGGAGGCCATGATTGCAGGCAGGCAAAGGTAATGTGCAGGCAGCTGAGATGCAGAGGAAGCCCTGCTTTTGTTTGATGAAGCAGAAGGGCCAAGGCCTGACCCCCAGCCCCTGGGAAGGCAGATCCTGTCCTTCACGCCTTGCTCAGGGCTCTTCCTGGGGCAGTGGGATGTGGGGGGTGTCGTGCTGAGTGAAGGACAACGGGATGGCAGTTCCCAGCCTTACTGGGGGTGTGCAAGGAGGCAACGAGGCCCCCCCAGTGCCTTAGGACAACATGTCTCCTCACAGGCCTTGGTGGCAGAGACGATTGCCAAGGGGACACAGACTTGGGTTCTCTTGGTGACTTCCAGCCTTGCCAGCGCCCTTTGCCATCTCCACCACACGTTGTCCTACGCTGTCCCACAGCTGCTTCTTTTCCCTGCACACCGTAGACACCCATCTCACTTCCTCACCTTGCTCTCACCCTGGCAGTTCCATACATTCACGGACGTCTGTCCACCCTCACGCTCTGTTCCTTGAAACACAAAGAGATGGACTGATCTCATACTCCTTCGGGATGACTTCTTGTACCACAGCACTACCCTTGGAGTGACAGTTCTTCCTCCTCATGTCCAGTCTCCACCTTCCACGCTGCACTGTGTGGCAGCGTTTCTCTCTCCTGTTGTTTCCTACCTCCAAGGAAAGCTCCACCATCTGAGAAACAACCCTTCAGGCAGGCATCCCAACCCACCAGTCTTCTTGAGGCCTTTCAGCTGAGCAGACAGAAGTAACCTCACCATGATCTCCCAAGGCTGCTAGCCTTTCAGCTTCTCAGATAGACACGACCAAGCCGTGTGCCTGCTGCTGTCCCATCATGTTCTCAGGCAGAACAGGCATGACCACCAAGATATAAGCCCCCTTCCTGGACTAAGCCTAGGTCCTTCGGCAGATGGGATCTCACAGACAATGTGCCAACCAGGTGCCTTCTGCTGGCCTGTCAGAGACGCTGTCAGATGTGAGCTTTAAAGCGCATATCCCAGCCATGGGCCAAGGTCTGGCCTGTCAGCTATTTCAGAATGAAGTGACCTCAGAGTCCCTTTCTCAGCCACATTCCTGCTGCTGGCCTATCACCTCCAGAGGCAGAACTGACCTCACCTCCCCATTTGCTTCCTACTGGATTATGAGGTACTTATACACAATTGACCACATCATACCATACCCAACCATCACCCTCTTTGTGGCCCAGTACCTGAGCAGGTAAAAGTAAGCTGCTTTCATCAAATTTATCCAGTAGATTTCCTACCAACAATTTGAGTGGAGAAATGTTCCTCAGAGGAACTGCTGTATTTCTACCGCTGCATTTTCTATCTCTACTTCGGCCTCTTTGTTTTGTCGATTCTGTCTCCAAAAGCTCTCCAAGGGAGAGACTCATGGAATCATCAAATAACTCAGGTTGGAAGAGAGCCCTGAAGTTCATCTTGTCCTGCTATCCTGCTCAAGGCAGGGTTAACCTGATGAGGTCTCTCAGAGGCTCTGCCCAGTTTGGCATCATCCACAAAGGAGCTGAAAATGCCCTCTGTCACATTGTACAGGGAGTTAATAAAGACATTCAACAGGGTTGGCCCAATCCGACTATACAGAGACTATGGAGACCATGTCAAAGCCCTTGCTAAGGTCCAGGTATGAAACATCTCCTTCTTGCCCCTACCCATGTGGGTTCGGCAGTCCCTTCCTTCTCCTTCAAGTGCCTGTGAATCCCTGCAGGTGTATTTGGCCCATCACCTTCTCACAGACTAAGGTGAGGTTGACCAGCCTGTAATTCTCCCAATCCTCCTTCTTGCCCTTCTTGAAGAAATGTTTGATGTCTGCCCTTTCTGAGGAGCCCAGAACCTCTCTGATTGCTCTGACACGTTTGAGGGCACAATCCAGAAAGGGTGACGCGAGCAGACAGGAGTATTTGCAATGAGCCTGTCCAAGGCGGCTGAGAGGAATCTCAAGGGGAAGTTGGGGGTTGTTCCTGCAGTCACAAATAGAAACGTCAAGGCCCTGTGAGATGTCCGCACCTGAGCTGGCCTCATTGACTCCTCATATACACAGGGGTGTTCAGAGCCACGAGTCCTTCCCTTGCAGACACAGAGGCAGTGCATCGCAGCAGTCACAGTGTCTCTCTGGCCTCTTGTTGCCACTCCGGGAGGAGGCTGGGAGGCACCTCAGCCCTGCAGTGTGTCGCCCTGCCCTGCACTCATCTGAGATGCCCCACTGCATGAGGAATGGACACCGGGACTTAGGTCCAAGGAAGCCCATCCCAGTGCTGCATTCAGGTGGTTTCCCAGGGGAAGTTACTCTCACAGTGAAGTGACCTCAAGACACTGTCTGTCCCACAAGCCTTCATGGCACCTCTGAGGGAGAGCTGATGGCATTCATGCTCACTCAGGTTCATCTCCCCACATGCACATGATGTGCATGCTTCTATCTCGTCTGTAAAATGCAGACGTGAACTTCTGACCTAGTCATGCAGTGTCCTCCTTCTGAACAGGAGGGACAAACCACCTCTCTGAGCTGGAGTGAGAAGCCAGTGTTGGGAATGGTGGTTGCAAGGGGCTGGCCTGTGATGATTGCCCTGGGGCACTTTCCTTGGGGTGTCCAGTGACCACAGGCACAGGCCAGACCCTGCTCTGCTGGTCCTTCAAGGCTATCCCAGGAGGACTGGCTGTGCGAGGACACTGCTGCGTTCCCCCACCCCACACATTCAAACACTTGGTCTGTTCGCTGGTGTTTTCCTCACCAGGGCACTTTCTTGCGCTTGTTCTGGACAGCCACTTTGAAGGAAGACCTACGCCTTCAGGCACTGCCTCAGGAGGTCCCCTTGTCTGACAGAAACACTGTTATGGGGGCAAACTCTGTCATAGTAGTGCCCATTGCCTGTCCCTGCCTATGATCACAGGACTGCCACGCAGCAGGACTCTGACCAAGCTGCCAGTGCTCTCAGGCCTTGCACCAAAACAAGAGCTCAGAAAGAGAGTGTGGAAGTGAAAAGAGAGCAGCTCAGGAAAGACCAAGCGCTGGTGCTGCTTGGCAGTGCTCCTGTGCTGGGACTCTTTTCCCCTCCACCTGTGCACACAGGCACTGCCCTGCAGCTCCAGAAAGGTCTCTCAGGAAGGATCTCAAACAAACCAGTCACTGCAGGGTCCTTTGATTTCTTTAAATGTACAGACAGTCTTGCTTCTCATTAACACACTCTCTGGATCACACAGGAAAGGTAGATCCTGATGCAGAAGAGGGATAAATAATGACATTGCTTTGTGGACCAAATTATCATCAGTAAAACAAAAGAAAAAAAACAAAATCCCCCCCAAAACAAAAGCAACAAAAACTTCAGAAGACAGGTTGGGGCTGCAATGAGTTATATTATGAGTGATATGGAGATGATGATGAACAGTTTATTGCTTCTGAAAATCATCCCGTCCTCAGTTTCCACACTGCATCCTTGAGCTCCTGGTTCCTCATGCTGTAGATGAGAGGATTCATGGCTGGAGGCACCACTGAGTAAAGAACTGCCATTACCAGATCCAGGGATGGGGAGGACATGGAGGGGGTCTTCAGGTAGGCAAATATGCAAGTGCTGATAAACATTGAGACCACGGCCAGGTGAGGGAGGCATGTGGAAAAGGCTTTGTGCTGTCCCTGCTCAGAGGGGATCCTCAGCACGGCCCTGAAGATCTGCACATAGGACACCACAATGAAAACAAAACACCCAAATGCTAAACAGACACTAACCACAATTAGCCCAACTTCCCTGAGGTAGGCATCTGAGCAGGAGAGCTTGAGGATCTGGGGGATTTCACAGAAGAACTGGTCCACAGCATTGCCGTGGCAGAGGGGTAGGGAAAATGTATTGGCCGTGTGCAGCAGAGCAGTGAGAAACCCACTGCCCCAGGCAGCTGCTGCCATGTGGGCACAAGCTCTGCTGCCCAGGAGGGTCCCGTAGTGCAGGGGTTTGCAGATGGCAATGTAGCGGTCGTAGGCCATGATGGTGAGAAGATAATAGTCCCCTACAATAAAGAAGAGAAAGAAAAAGAGCTGGGCAGCACATCCTCGGTAGGAGATGGATCTGTTGTCCCAGAGTGAGCTGGCCATGGCTTTGGGGAGAGTGGTGGAGATGAAGCCCAGGTCTAGAAGGGAGAGGTTGAGGAGGAAGAAGTACATGGGGGTGTGGAGGTGGTGGTCACAGGCTATGACAGTGATGATGAGGCCGTTTCCCAGGAGGGCAGCCAGGTAGATGCCCAGGAAGAGCCCGAAGTGCAAGAGCTGCAGCTCCCGTGTGTCTGCGAATGCCAGGAGGAGGAACTGGGTGATGGAGCTGTCATTGGACATTTGCTGTCTCTGGGCATTGGGACCTGTCAAAGGAGGAAGAAGTAGTGACAAGTTAGGGTAGACATCTCAGAGAAGTATTTCTTCCAGTTCTCATGGAAACCCCCCAAACCGCCTCTTTCCTTTCAGAAAGACCTTTTGCTGGTCCATTTAGTGAATTCGGGTGGGAGCTGGCTGAGGATCCCCCAAGTGGCACTTCTGCTTGTCGCTGAGAGAAACCTTGTGGGTCCTGTGTGGCAAAGGGACTGTCCCTTTGTGCCGAGGGACAGTCTGTCCGTCAGACCTGGTCTTAGTTACCCTAGGCTGTCACCTCCTTGAGCTGGAGGGCGATTGCACCCAGACCCCCCTGAGAAGAAAATGGACAATGGGGTGAATGCAGTTCCCAAGTGCCCATCTCCAAACTCCTCACATTGTCTCAGCTCAGCCCTCCCCTCCCAGCCAGGGACGCAGGGGGCTCATCACAGGTGCTTGCATACACCCTGCCAGCAGCATTTCCATGGCCTTAGTACTGAGGGGCTGCTACGTAACACACAGACGGAACGGGAAGGCTGTGCCCTTCTGGAAGACAGCCTGCAGCACAGCAGGATGGCCCAGGGAAATAACCGAATGTCCTCAAGATCACCTGTCCGGAACAGTGAGTTGGCTCACTGAGCCCTGCAAGCAGCATTGCCCGGAGCTCCCACCTTAGGTGGGAAGAAAGGCAGCATGAAGAGGAGGGGGGAACTGGAGAAATTCCCCAGTGCCCCTGTTGATGGAGGCAGTACGGGGACAAACGGATGAGCACTTGGGAGATTCCCCTCATCAGCGGTCCATCTGCCGAGGAGGCAACTCATGCCGTGGAGCACATGGCCTTCAAGGTGAAGGCTCTGCTGTGTGGCAGAAGAGATCAGGGGCTTGCTCCGGGGAAGGCGTCGGCGCTGTAGCAAATGGCACAGAGGTGCCTGAATTCCCCCCCCTCCCCTGGCATTTCTGGCAGCAGCTTCTTCTCACTCCCTGCCCATATCTCTGCAGCCTGGAGCTGTTCCTGCTGGGATTTGTTTCTCTGTCCCCACATCTCCTCCCTGTCAGTGCTCACAGACCCCATCGCACCCACTGTGTGCTCAGCTCTGCCCTGCAGACCCCTCCTGGAAGCAGGGACATCTCTGTGTGTGCGGGGGCTCAGCAGCAGTTCAGAGAAGTCTGAATTAGAACTGGGGTCTCCGTGCCTTCACCAGAGCAGAAAAATAAATTCCCATCTCCCACTGCCCCCCAGCCAATGAAGAGCGGAAAACTGAAAGCACAGGTTCCTGCATTTTCAGGTACATGTTGCCTTGATGTCCTACTTCAAAAGGACCCTCTGCAAATGCCCTGGCGGGGGATCTGAACCTGTGAGCACCTCTGACCCATGCAACACCCTCTTGACTCCAGAAGGCCTCTGCCCTGCCAGGCATCACCCCTTCCACCCAGAGCTTATCCCCAGGTGCTGTGGGGAGCTCCCCAGGCAGGCTGAGTGCTGACCCTGGCAGGCAGCAGAGTCCCTGCTCCAGCACACAGCCCCTGGGGTGCAGGGACCCTGCTCTGAAGGACAGCCCTGGGCACCCCTGGCTGCACACCTGGCTGCACACCCTTGCAGCCAGCCCCAGGAGAAGGGAAACTTCGTGTGCTGTCCCTCTGATGGTGCTACGCAGAAGCCCTGCTCTGGAGCATGTCCTTCTCCACAGTAAAGAAACCCTGATTGCCATCCTGCCAGATCTTAGCTGCAGCAAGATGTGTGAGCTCTAGGAAGCCCCTCCAGGACATTTGTGTATCGACCTGGAGCCAGACACTTACCGTGTCAAGGCCTGTGTAGATTTCTCCAACAGCGAACTCTCAGCATTAGCCCACTCCACAGTGCCTGTAATATCTCTGCCGTTTCCCCCTCTGCCCTCGCTGCCTGCAGGCAGTGCCCTCAGCCCTGCTGCGCTTTGCAGAGGAGCTGCTCCTGGGCAGAGCTGTCTCTCTGCAGCGCTGCCCGCTTGCCAGGAGCTCCCTCCATCCCAGGAGCCCAGCCCAGCTCAGCAGCAGAGGACCAGCCCAAGGCAGCACTTTCTCTGCCCCCTCTGGGCTCCCTCCAGGTGTCCCTGGGGCTCTGGAGGAACCTGCTGAGAAACAGGCTGAAGCAATCACTGATGTTCCCTCCCTCACCTCTGCAGACACACTTAGTTCCAGCAGTAGCATTTCTCCTATTCAAAAAGATTTGGGCATGACAATCCCATTTTCTTGTCTCATCACTAGACAGGACACGAGGAAGGTTACAGCAAAGGATCCAAGTTCTCCAAGCTGGAGGGATGTCTTCAGTTGAGTGAATTCAGGCGTTTCATTCTGGGTGTGTAGTCCTAGGGCTAGAAAGACGTCCAGCTCTCTTTTGTAAATACCATGTCTCTGCTCTGAAGCAAAGCCTTTGCACACATGAGGTCTTGGACACTTGGTACCAGGTTTCCTAATGGCAAGTCAGAGCTTGCCTGGTGCCACAGATGGGGTGTTTCAGCCCAAATGTGCAGTAAGGTCCTCAGGCAGGGGCACAGAAAGGATGATCTGGAGCAGGAACGGTTGAAGAACAAGCCGTGACACTGATGGGATACACTGCTAAAGCATGGTGGAAGAGCTCGATACTGCTGGTGTTCAAGGACAGCATCCTCCAAGCTCAGCAGTGGTCCAGATCAAAACGCAATCTAAACCTGTAAGGCAATTCAAGGGCACCATAGTGAGTGTTTACTACTGCAGGAACAGTTAAAGAAGAAACAAAGATACTCGGTGGCCACTGCTGAATTTAGTCAGAGCAGGTGTAGACAGGTCTGAGATCCTCTGTGTCCTCTTTTCCTCCATCTTGACAGGCTTGAGTGGTGGGCCCATGCAAACCACATGAAGTTCAACAAGGCCAAGTGCAAGGTGCTGCAATCCCAAGCACAACTCCAGGCTGGGTGGAGAATGGATTGAAAGCAGTCCTGAGGAGAAGGACTTGGGGCTGTTGAGTGATGAGCTCGACATGAGCTGGCAATGAGCACTTGCGGCCCAGAAAGCCAACCATATCCTGGAACATCCAGGCCTTTTTCCTGGAACATCCAGGCCTTTCTCCTCAGGGTCACTCCTGGGCTGTTCAGGTCCCAGCCTGCCCTCATGTTTGGGGTTATCGTGCCCCCCCAAAAAGAACATGCAACTTCTCCTTGCAAAACTTCA
Organism: Grus americana; assembly: GCF_028858705.1. Lineage (NCBI taxonomy): Eukaryota > Metazoa > Chordata > Aves > Gruiformes > Gruidae > Grus > Grus americana. The sequence continues at coordinate 258,355 of NW_026562047.1, forward strand.
TGAGGTTTCTCTTGCCAAATCCCAGAGTTGCTCAAGGTCCCTCTGGAGTGAAGCTCTGTTTGGACAGCTGTTCGTGTGTGCGTACAGATGGCCCACTGGATTTGTGGTGCCTCTGCCAACATAACAGCATGAGAAATTGCAGGACACTACAGACAACGGATGGAGGTACTAGTTTCATGGAATTGCTACCCAAGGTAGGAACTCCCATGGTGACAAGCTCAGAAACACCAAATGAAGGTACAAAGGAAGCCAAAGTAGGGCCAGGGAGGAAAGGGTCAACAGAGATGTGCTGTTTGCATGGCAAGGTACAAGCATGGTCAAGGGGAAGAAATTGTGAGAGGGAAAAGAGGGGGAAAGGAAAGAAAAGGTGAAGGAAAGGAAAGGATCAGGGCTGTTTGGGGGTAGCTGCCAAGCAGTCCTGTGTCTGAGCAACAATGCCTGGAGTGGGACAAGAAAGCCACAGACCATCTGACCAAACTTCTATCTGTCTGACTTGAGTGGTCACCAGAAACCTGAGTGCTTTGCCTCCCATCATGAAGGGAAGATCCGTTGTGGATGGAAATGCAGAATCATTCATGCTGGAGAGGACTTCAGGAGGTCTGGAGGCCAACCTCCTGATCACAGCAGGGTCAGATCAGATTGGGTCAGAGCAGATTGCTCAGGCCTTTCTTCATGTGGGGCTTGAAAAGCTGCAAGAATGCAGATGAGACAAACTCTCTGGGAAATGTGCTCCAGTGCTTGACTGTCTTGATGGGGAGACAGTTTTTCCTCTCTTGTTTCAGCTGATGCCAATTGTCCCTCATCCTCCCATCATACACAACTGTGAAGGACCTGGCTCCATTTTCTTCCTGATCTCCAAGAAGATATGGTGACGTGGTTCGGCCCCAGCCGGCAGCTGAGTGCCACGCGCCGCTCAATCACCCCTCCCCTGGCGGGCTGGGGAGGAGAACGGAAAAACAACGGCAAAGCCTCGAGGGTTGGGAAAAGGGCAGTTTACTGGGACAGCAAGGGAGAGGGAAACAATCAACAACAGTGCTGATAACAGATATTAACAATGGGTGAACAATTTACCGATCCGACGACCGACCCACCGACCGACCAGACACTCAGGCTGTCCCGGAACCACGCCGAAAACCGCGCCACCCCTCCCCTGCCCGACTAGCCCCCCTTTTATGATGAGCATGATGTCACATGGTATGGAATAGCCCCCGGCCAGCTTGGCTCACCTGTCCTGGCTCCTTGTGAAATTAACTCTGTCCTTGCCAGAACCAGGACAATTAGATGTTAGAAGGAAATTCTTTCCTGTTAGAGTGGTGAGGCACTGGAACAGGTTGCCCAGAGAGGCTGTGGATGCCCCATCCCTGGAAGTGTTTAAGGCCAGGTTGGATGAGGTTTTGGGCAACGTGGCCTAGTGGAGGGTGTCCCTGCCCATGGCAGGGGGGTTGGAACTAGATGATCTTTAAGGTCCCTTCGAACCCTAACCATTCTATGATTCTATGATTCTATCAGATATGCAGAGGATGACGAAGAGTTTATTGCTTCTGAAAATCATCCAGTCATTAGTTTCCACACTGCATCCTTGAGCTCCTGGTTCCTCATGCTGTAGATGAGGGGGTTCATGGCTGGAGGTACCACCGAGTACAGAACTGCCATTACCAGATCCAGGGATGGAGAGGACATGGAGGGGGTCTCCAGGCAGGCAAATATGCAAGTGCTGATAAACATTGAGACCACGGCCAGGTGAGGGAGGCACGTGGAAAAGGCTTTGTGCCGTCCCTGCTCAGAGGGGATCCTCAGCACGGCCCTGAAGATCTGCACATAGGACACCACAATGAAAACAAAAAACACCCAAATGCTAAACAGGCACTAACCACAAGAAGCCCAACTTCCCTGAGGTAGGCATCTGAGCAGGAGAGCTTGAGGATCTGGGGGATTTCACAGAAGAACTGGTCCACAGCATTGCCGTGGCAGAGGGGTAGGGAAAATGTATTGGCCGTGTGCAGCAGAGCATTGAGAAACCCACTGCCCCAGGCAGCTGCTGCCATGTGGGCACAAGCTCTGCTGCCCAGGAGGGTCCTGTAGTGCAGGGGTTTGCAGATGGCAACGTAGCGGTCGTAGGCCATGATGGTGAGGAGACAATAGTCCCCTTTTTCTCCTCTTCAGTGTACACAGTTCGGTGACCTCTTCTTCATTATCTCCGTTTTGCAAGCTCAGCAACCTTGTTATCTGTCCTGCCCAGATGGTCCCAGGCTTGTTGGCATATTGGGCCCCCTTTATCAGGATGCCTCAAACTTTGTGTCTTTTTCTAGTTCATACCCAAGAACTGTTCCCTAATATATGGCTTCTCTTGTCCTGTTTCTACATTCCAACTATTTTACTAATTGTTTTCTTTCGTACTGGAGCATGAGACAGGCGAAGCCTGAGTTTGTGGGGCCTGACTCAAGTGTTGCCAAATTATATATTCTGTTTTAAAATTGTTCTACACTAATCAGTTTCCCTTATTCAGCTGGGTCCAGTCTTAGGCTCAGACTTGACCAACGGTTTATGTCTAAAGGATTAACTATATAGCCACATGTCAGAGTCAACGTTTGCTAGTCGGAGCCCCCAAAGGCCTTTCACTGAGACAGTTTCACGATGTTGAAACAGATAGAATACAGGTGATACCCCAAATGCAAAATGTGTCGTGCATTTGAGGTGGAATTGCTCCTGTACTGCCCAGACTGAGCTGCCCCGGGGCGCTGCAGCAGCGTGCGGCCTGGTGCTGCCGGGAGCTGCCGGGGATCTGATCAGTACTTCTAAATATCTAAAGGGTGGATGTCAAGAGGATGGGCCAGTCTCTTTTCAATGGTGCCCAGTGCCCGTGCAAGGGGCAACGGGCACAAACTGGAACACAGCAAGTTCCACCTGAATATGAGGAAAAACATCTTCACTTTGAGAGTGACCGAGCACTGGAAGAGGCTGCCCAGAGAGGTTGTGGAGTCTCCTTCTCTGGAGAAATTCAAAACCCACCTGGACGGAATCCTGTGCAACCTGGACGGAATCCTGTGCAACCTGCTCTAAGTGATCCTGCTTTAGCCGTTGGGTTGGACTAGCTGATCTCCAGAGGTCCCTTCCAACCCCGACCAATCTGTGAATCTGTGAATTTGCTGACTGAGATGACTCTGCAGCACCTTGTGCCAATCTCCAGGAACACAAGGTACCACTGAGAAAGGCCCTGGGTGAGGTCAGCTTGCAATCCAGCCAGACTGTGGACATCAGTGGCATGGCTTTTCTTCATATCATCAGGGAGGTGGGTAGAGGACAATGGAGAGGAGGACCATTAGGGGCTGAGAGCATAGCGACATGAGTGGAGACCCTGGTGTGTTGTGCCTCCCAGTCATGCGGCACACCTGGGTGCATAGACAAGGTGGACCTTGCCATCTTGCCGTGATGCTGGCATTCAGGTTCTGGCACACCCGACCCCTTTGGGAGGCCATGCTGTGTCTGCCCATCCCCCACTGCAATTATTTCCTTGAAATCATGTAGGTGCCTGCAACGCAGGGATGGGCTTGGGCCTGAGTTTGGCAGTGAGCTGAGCTCTAGTGAGTGCACTGGAGAGCGCCTACAGAAAGATCTGACCCTCCTTCTGGCGCACTCCTCCATTTGGTCAGCTGAAAGTGCAGCAGCCACCACGGAAATGTGAGTCCCACGGACTGTCCTGGTTTTGGCTGAGACAGAGTTAATTTTCTTCGTAGCAGCTGGGATAGTGCTGTGTTTGGGATTTAGGATGAGAACAATGTTGGTAACACACGGATGGTTTTAGTTGTTGCCAGGCAGTCAAGGACTTTTCAGCTTCTCATGCTGGCCTGCCAACGAGAAGGCGGGGGTGCCCAACAAGCTGGGAAGGGACAGAGCCAGGACAGCTGACCCAAACAATATTCCATACCCTATGACATCATGCTCCATGTATAACTGAGGAGTGGGCCAGGAGGGAGTTCGGCTTGAGGACTAACTGAATATCGGCTTCGGTTGGTGAGCAATTGTGCTGTGCATCACTTGGTTTGTATATTATTCTATTATTATTATCATTATTGTTATATTCTTCCTTTTCTGTCCTATAAAACATTTTCTCAATGCCCATATTTTACCTTTTTTGTCTCTTTTTGATTCTCTCCCCCATCCCACTAGGGGAGAGTGAGCAACCAGCTGTGTGGTTACTTTAGCTGCGTGGGTTAAACCATGACGCAGGCTTTCAGATGCCCTAAACATCTGGTGTAAGCTGAGGCGACCAAGGCACCCGTCCCCAAGACCCCACTGCTGATGCTCAGGCAGGTGTGGGTGTCCCAGGTATGCTCCATCAGAGCCCACAAACACATCCACGAGTCTTGGAGTACCCCAGCACCTCAAATGCCACCAGCTGTTTGTGTGTGACCAGCTGCCTGCCACCCTTCATCGCCATGGATCCCCGTGGGAGCTCAGGGAAGGAGCTGGCCTGCAGGCACCTATTTTGTGCCCACAGAGCTGAAGCAAGAGGAATCCTACCTCCTGTGAGTCTGTGGGGTGCATGAGGGAGAGCTCAACCCCACTCCGCTCTCCAGGCTACTCAGCAGAGAGGAGAAGCCTGATGTACTCAGCTGAATCCCTGCCCTCCGTGGAAGGGGGGAATGATCCCTGCCTTTCACTGCTGCGCTGTCCTGCCTGGCAATGGGACAGGGAGAAGGGTAAAGGGAGGGGAACATTTACACCTGCCGTAGAGGTCAAATCCATGGCAGGACAAATGCCACTTCTAAAATCAGTCTTTCCAGTGTTCAGCATCCAGTTAGTGATTACTTCAGCCTGAGTCTACCCCAGGAGAGGTCCTGCTGCCTTTCAAGAGCTGTAAGCTCTGGGAGCCCCAGGGACATCTCCAGGGAGCCTGGGAGGGCAGAGAACGTGCCACCTTGGGCTGATGCTCTGCTGCTGAGCTGGGCTGGGCTCCTGGGACGGAGGGAGCTCATGGTGAGCAGGCAGTGCTGCAGAGAGACAGCTCTGCTCAGGAGCAGCTCCTCTGCAAAGAGCAGCAGGGCTGAGGGCACTGCCTGCAGACAGTGACGGCATCAAGTGTAGTGAGAGAGGGGTTAAAGGCAGATGGGGCTGGGAGGATGCTGAGATCTCAGAAGAGGAGAAATCAACACAGCCCTTGACAAGGTAAGGCTCTGAGTGCAGAGAAATGCAGATGCAGTTCGTGGAGGGATCTCCTAAAGCTGAAATAGCCCACAGCCTATGGGATCTCTCTCTTCTATAGAGGAGGAGGAGGCTGTGCTCCAGAGCAGGGCTTCCCTGCTGCACCATCAGAGGGACAGGGCATGAGAGGGAGAGCGGCAGAGGTGTGAAGGTGGGTGGTCAGCCAGGGGTGCCCAGGGCTGTCCTTCAGAGCAGAGTCCTTGCCAAGGTCAGCACTCAGCCTGCCTGGGGAGATCCCCATGGTGCTGTGGGGAGAAGCTGTGGGTGGAAAGACAGGGCAGGGTAGGGTCCTTTTGGTGGTGAGACGGTGCTGTGTGGGCAGGGCTGTTCAAAGATTACACTCTGGACATTGGGAGAAGCAGCATTTCAAGAGGAAGGCCAAGGCAGGGACTACCTTCTCAGCTTTCTTCTAAGGGAGAGGGGAGAGGAGCTGTCAAGTTTGAAGAAGTCACTGAGACTCCTGAACCCTTACACTGAGGGATCAACACAGCTGCCAGAAGCCTCCTAAGTGCCTTCACCCACTCCTCTACCAGCAGACAGCACCACCATCACCTTTGCTTGCAGTATCAGTGCTTCTCTGACCTACTCCTGCGGAGCTGCTAACAGGGAGATGCCCTGGGCAGAGCCCTGCTGCCAGGAGGTGTCTTCAGGGCAGAGCTGAGCACAGAGTAGGTGGGATGGGGTCTGTGAGCACTGACAGGGAGGAGACTTGGAGACAGAGAAACGGCTCCTGGCAGGGACAACTCCAGGGAGCAGATAGCCAGGCCACCCCTCGGCATCACTCTCTGCTCTGAAGTGCTTGGAGAAATGGACTTTGAAACTGAATTCTTCCGAGCTCAAAAACATCCAGTTTCTTCTTCAAGTATATTGTGCGTGAGATCACCTCTGATGAAGAAAGGTGCAATAACCACAGGGCACCTGCATGGTGAACATCAGGTCACTTGTGGGCAGACCAGCTCTCCTGACTCTGGATTAGGGATCAGGGAGCCCTTTAGTCCCTCAGGGCTCACCAGTGTCCAGGCTGAGAGCAAGGTGAAAGATGAGGATTTCTGCCCCTTCAAGGAAAGTGCCCTCACTCAGCAGCACAAGGGTGAGCTCAGAAAAAGGAATTGAACAAAGTTCCCTCCCAAAAATGAAAAGTAATTTTGAGGGGATTTTTTTGAGAAACAGCATAGGACAGGCTCAAAGAAGTCTGCCCTGACTTGTCAATGTATTCTCTTCTTTCAACAGCCCCCCAAGCCCAGAGTGAACAAATGTCCAACGGCAGCTCCATCACCCAGTTCCTCCTCCTGGCATTCGCAGACACACGGGAGCTGCAGCTCTTGCACTTCGGGCTCTTCCTGGGCATCTACCTGGCTGCCCTCCTGGGAAACGGCCTCATCATCACTGCCATAGCCTGTGACCACCACCTCCACACCCCCATGTACTTCTTCCTCCTCAACCTCTCCCTCCTCGACCTGGGCTCCATCTCCACCACTCTCCCCAAAGCCATGGCCAATTCCCTCTGGGACACCAGGGCCATCTCCTACTCAGGATGTGCTGCCCAGCTCTTTTTCTTTCTCTTCTTTATTGTAGGGGAGTATCTTTTTATTAAAGTTATCTTATTAAGTTTTATTAAAGTTATCTTTTTATTGTGGTCAGACTCCCTGGGGGTGGGAGGTTCAGCTGCAGAGTCACGGGCTGATCTTGTTCATCCATTCATGTGGGCATGTCCTTGGGAACAAGTGTCCCAGCTTTCCTCTGACGTGTGGGGCTGTGGGCAATGGAGTCTGTGGGGCTGGAGAATGAGCTGGATTTCCCTTAATCAGGTGCTGTCGTTAGGACACTTGGCTAAGTCCTTGGGGGGTCCCTCCAAGGTGTGAGCTGCCCTCCAGGATGCAAGCCTGCCCCATAGCACCTTTGTGTTATCTGAAAGCCCCATGGAGAAATGCCGAGATGCTACAACCAAGGAAAAGCTGTTGGGTTGGTGAAATGAGCCGCGTTTCTTCTTGTCTAGAAGTGGGGTGCTGAGACCTTGAGAAAGGGTGAGACAATTTGTGGTCTGCGCTGGATGCCTCTGCTCTCAGCAGTGTCTGGTTGTATGACATAACCTAAGAGTGTGGTCACTCTCCACCTCATGAAGGTGCAAGCTGGGAACAAGACGGAGGGACAGACCAGCTCCCCTCACTCTGCTCTAAGCCACAGGCAATCCTCTTGCCTCGCACGACTCACTCTGTGCTCCCTGAGTGCAGCAGAAATGCTGAGGGTTTCTGACATCCAAGAACACCTCCCGAATGTCTCAAACTGCCTTCTGCCATCCTAGTTCCTTAGTCCGCAGAGTGCAGATGCTGACAGGCCCTTTTTCGTTAGGAGCGGATTCACCTGACAAAGCCAAACACCAGGACTGGCCCCTGTCCCCACCGTTCCCATGAACCCACTGCTGCAGAGCAGGGCTGACTCCTCGGCAGCCAGCGGGCAGAGGCTCTGCTCCTCACAGCAAAATCAGCCAGCACCAACCAGAGCTGCACCCATGGAAGTGTAGGAGGTCTCCTGGGAAATGAGAAGGGCTGTATGCAGTAGGGGCAGAGTCTATGGGTAATGGATTTCATTTTGCTCAGAGAAGTCTCCGCTAACTGACTGTGTTTTCCTCCTTGAACAGTTCCCCAAGCCCAGAGTGAACAAATGTCCAACAGCAGCTCCATCACTGAGTTCCTCCTCCTGGCATTCGCAGACACACGGGAGCTGCAGCTCTTGCACTTCGGGCTCTTCCTGGGCATCTACCTGGCTGCCCTCCTGGGAAACAGCCTCATCATCACCGCCATAGCCTGTGACCACCGCCTCCGCACCTCCATGTACTTCTTCCTCCTCAACCTCTCCCTCCTCGACCTGGGCTCCATCTCCACCACTCTCCCCAAAGCCATGGCCAATTCCCTCTGGGACACCAGGGAGATCTCCTTCTCAGGATGTGCTGCACAGCTCTTTCTGTTTGTTTTTTTCATTTCAGGAGAGTATTTTCTCCTCACCATCATGGCCTACGACCGCTACGTTGCCATCTGCAAACCCCTGCACTACGGGACCCTCCTGGGCAGCAGAGCTTGTGCCCACATGGCAGCAGCTGCCTGGGGCAGTGGGTTTCTCCATGCCCTGCTGCACACGGCCAATACATTTTCCCTACCCCTCTGCCACGGCAATGCTGTGGACCAGTTCTTCTGTGAAATCCCCCAGATCCTCAAGCTCTCCTGCTCAGATGCCTACCTCAGGGAAGTTGGGCTTCTTGTGGTTAGTGTCTGTTTAGCCTTTGGGTGTTTTGTTTTCATTGTGGTGTCCTATGTGCAGATCTTCAGGGCCGTGCTGAGGATCCCCTCTGAGCAGGGACGGCACAAAGCCTTTTCCACGTGCCTCCCTCACCTGGCCGTGGTCTCCCTGTTTCTCAGCACTGGATCATTTGCCCACCTGAAGCCCCTGTCTGTCTCCTCCACATCCCTGGATCTTGTGGTGTCACTTCTGTACTCGGTGGTACCTCCAGCCATGAACCCCCTCATCTACAGCATGAGGAACAAGGAGCTCAAGGATGCAGTGTGGAAACTGATGACCGGATGTTATTCAGAAGCAAAAAACTGCCCCTCTTCTGCATAGCATTTATTTATGATGTAACTTATTACAGGTCCAGTCTGTTGTCTGCATTTTTTGGTTTTTGGCATGGTGTTTTACTTGTAATGATGTTGTCATCCCCTCTCTCATTCACTGTCTGCTTTCTTTTCTGACTGAGTGGCTGTGTATATGGAGAGCCTTGCTCTCTCTGTGTTACAATAAAAAATAAATAAAAGGTCCCTGCAGTGCCTTTCTGAGATCCTTCCACAAACGAGAAAATTTTGAGCCATAACATCATTGTGCAGGTAGGATTTCGGGAAAGGCAAAGGTCACCTGGGAAAGTCAAGAGTGAAAAGATGAGCTTTGATCACCTGTTAGAGACCCGTTAGAGATGACCTTTAGGCTGAACAACTGAAATGCCAGCCTGCTGCTGCTGCTGAACAGGGAGGGTGATTTAATAACAGCAGGCACAGGTGGGGCTGAGGGACTCAATGCCTTCTGTGCCTGAGTCTTTACTGAAAAGGTCTCCAGGCCTCTGTGCTCAGGGAAATGGTTCAAGGAGGAGAAGAGCATCTATGGGCAAGAACCTCCTGAACTCCAGCAAGGGCAAGTGGCAGTTTCTGCCCCTGCAGGGGACTCACCCTGGCAATGGCACAGCCTGGGGGCTGCCTGGCTGGGAGCAGCCCTGTGGGAAAGGTCTCGGTGGGCAGGGAGCTGGACAGGAGGCGGCCGTGTGCCCTGGCAGCAAGGGAGGCCACCAGCATCCTGGGCTGTCAGAGCAGGAGCACGGCCAGGAAATTGGGGGAAGGGATTTTCCAGGTTACTGCATCCCGATTTCAGATCCCCAGTAGAGGAAGGATGTTGGCAAGCTGTAGCAGGTTGAGCAAAGGGCCCTCAAGAATGTCAGGACGCTGCCTATGAGGAGAGGTTGAGGGAGCTGGACTTGTCCTGCCTGGAGAAGGGAAGTTCTTGCAGAAGCATTGCACCATTCCCAGGAAGTCCGAGTCAGGCTTATGGTGAGGAGGATGGAGCAGCAGAGAGAAAGTGCGATGAACGTGCGAGATATGCGGAAAGATTTCAGCCGCCTTCCAGGGGAGCACATTATTACCTGGCTGCTCCGCTGCTGGGATAACGGGGCCAGTAGCCTGGAACTGGAGGGCAGGGAGGCCAAGCAGCTAGGTTCCTTGTCTAGGGAAGGGGGAATTGACAAGGCAATTGGGAAGAAGGCGCAGGCCTTCAGCCTCTGGAGGCGACTCCTGTCAAGTGTGAGGGAAAGGTATCCTTTCAGCGAAGATGTTGTATGTCGGCCAGGCAAGTGGACCACTATGGAGAGAGGTATCCAATATCTGAGGGAATTAGCTGTGCGGGAGATGGTTTATTATGATCCGGACAATGCACAGTTGCCCACAGACCCCGATGAAGTCCAGTGTACCCGACCCATGTGGCGAAAATTTGTACGAAGTGCACCATCATCGTACGCCAACTCACTGGCAGTCATCGACTGGAAAAGTGAAGAGGCACCCACAGTGGACGAAGTGGCTGGCCGACTCCGGCAATATGAAGAGAGCCTTTCTTCCTCCCTCGTCTCGGCTGTGGAGAAACTGTCCCAGGACGTCCGGCAACTCAAAGAGGATATATCTTACTCCCCACCTGCGCAGACCCGTATTGCAGCTGTTAGGAGTAAGCATTTTTCTGCTCCAGAGAGGGGATATGGAGCATACACACCATGAGGTATCCTGTGGTTTTATCTGCGTGACCACTTAGAAGACATGAGGAAATGGGATGGGAAGCCTACCTCAACCCTGCGGGCACGAGTACATGAGCTACAAGGCAAGACAGCTGTACAAAGGGACTCTTCCAGAAAGAATGCCGCTCCAGTTTCCACCCGACAGCCCCCCAGACCAAGTGAAAGGCCCGATCATACTTATGATCCTCTTGAAGGGACTTCTGAGTCCTTTTTGCAAGAGGTGAATAGTGACTATGATGAGCAGGATTAGAGGGGCCCTGCCTCCAGCCAGGTGGAGGAAAGGGACAATAGGGTTTATTGGACTGTGTGGATCCGATGGCCTGGCACATCGGACCCACAGGAGTACAAAGCCCTAGTGGACACTGGTGCACAGTGTACCCTAATGCCATCGAGCTAGGAAGGGGTGGAACCGATATCTATTTCTGGTGTGACGGGGGGATCCCAACAGTTGACTCTGTTGGAGGCTGAAGTAAGTCTAACTGGGAATGAGTGGCAAAAGCACCCCATTGTGACTGGGCCAGAGGCTCCATGCATCCTGGGCATAGATTACCTCCGGAAAGGGTATTTCAAAGATCCAAAATGCTACCGGTGGGCTTTTGGAATAGCTGCTTTGGAAGCGGAGGAAATTGAACCATTGTCTAGTTTGCCCGGCCTCTCGGAGGAACCTTCTGTTGTAGGGTTGCTGAGGGTTGAAGAGCAACAGGTGCAAATTGCTACCACAACTGTGCACCGGCGGCAATACCGCACCAACAGAGACTCCCTGGTTCCCATCCATGAGCTAATTCGTCAACTGGAGGGTCAGGGAATGATCAGCAGAACCCGCTCACCCTTTAACAGTCCCATATGGCCAGTGCGGAAGTCCAATGGAGAGTGGAGGCTGACGGTAGACTATCGTGGCCTGAATGAAGTCACACCGCTGATGAGTGCTGCCGTGCCAGACATGTTGGAACTCCAATACGAACTGGAGTCAAAGGCAGCCAAATGGTATGCCACAATTGATATAGCTAATGCATTTTTCTCGATCCCTTTGGCAGCAGAGTGCAGGCCACAGTTTGCCTTCACTTGGAGGGGTGTCCAGTACACCTGGAATCGACTGCCCCAGGGGTGGAAACACAGCCCCACCATTTGCCATGGACGGATCCAGACTGCACTGGAAAAGGGTGAAGCCCCAGAGCACCTGCAATACATTGATGACATCATTGTATGGGGCAGCTCAGCAGAGGAAGTTTCTGAGAAAGGGAAGAAAATAATCCAAATCCTGCTGCAGGCTGGCTTTGCCGTAAAACGAAGTAAGGTGAAGGGGCCTGCGCAGGAAATCCAGTTTTTAGGAATAAGGTGGCACGATGGGCGGCGCCAGATCCCAATGGATATTATCAACAAAATAGCAGCCATGTCTCCACCAACCAACAAAAAGGAGACACAGGCCTTCTTAGGTGTTGTGGGTTTCTGGAGAATGCACATTCCGAATTACAGTCTGAGTGTAAGCCCTCTCTACCACGTAACCTGGAAGAAGAATGATTTCAAATGGGGCCCTGAGCAACGACAAGCTTTTGAACAAATTAAACAAGAACTAGTTCATGCCGTAGCTCTTGGGCCAGTCCGGGCAGGACCAGATGTCAAAAATGTGCTGTACACCGCAGCCGGGGAGAATGGCCCTACCTGGAGTCTCTGGCAGAAAGCACCAGGGGAGACTCGAGGTCGACCCCTGGGGTTTTGGAGTCGGGGATACAGAGGATCTGAGGCCCGCTACACTCCAACGGAAAAGGAGATATTGGCAGCCTATGAAGGGGTTCAAGCTGCTTCAGAGGTCATTGGCACTGAAGCACAGCTCCTCTTGGCACCCCAACTGCCAGTGCCGGGCTGGATGTTCAAAGAGAGGGCCCCCTCTACACACCATGCAACCAATGCTATGTGGAGTAAGTGGGTCGCACTGATTACACAGCGGGCTCGAACAGGAAACCCCAATTGTGCAGGAATTCTGGAAGTGATCAGGGACTGGCCAGAAGGGAAAGATTTTGGAATGTCGCCAGAGGAGGAGGTGACACGTGCTGAAGAAGCCCCACCGTATAATAAACTAACAGAAGATGAGAAGCCATATGCCCTCTTCACTGATGGGTCCTGTCGCATTGTGGGAAAGCATCGAAGGTGGAAGGCCGCTGTATGGAGTCCTACACGGGGAGTTGCAGAAGCTGCTGAAGGAGAAGGTGAGTCGAGCCAGTTTGCAGAGGTGAAAGCCATCCAGCTGGCTTTAGATATTGCTGAAAGAGAAAAGTGGCCAACACCGTACCTCTATACTGACTCATGGATGGTGGCCAATGCCCTGTGGGGGTGGGTACAGCAGTGGAAGTGAAACAACTGGCAACGCAGAGGCAAACCCATCTGGGCTGCCCCATTGTGGCAAGATATCGCTGCCCGGCTAGAGAAGCTGGTTGTAAAGGTACGTCATGTAGATGCCCATGTACCCAAGAGTCGGGCCACTGAGGAACATCAGAACAGCCAGCAGGTGGATCAGGCTGCCAAGACTGAAGTGGCTCAGGTGGATTTGGACTGGCAGCGTAAGGGTGAATTATTTATAGCTCGGTGGGCCCATGACACCTCAGGCCATCAAGGAAGAGATGCGACATATAGATGGGCCCGTGATCAAGGGGTGGACTTGAGCATGGACGCCATCTCACAGGTCATCCATCAATGTGAAGCATGTGCTGCAATCAGGTAAACCAAGTGGGTAAAGCCTCTGTGGTATGGAGGACAATGATTGAAATATAAATATGGGGAAGCATGGCAAATCGACTACATCACACCCCCACAAACCCGCCAAGGCAAGCGTTACATTCTTACAATGGTGGAAGCAACCACTGGATGGCTGGAAACATATCCTGTGCCCCATGCCACAAAGAGCATGGCATTGAGTGGGTGTATCACATCCCCTGCCATGCACCAGCCTCCAAGAAAACGGAAAGGTACAATGGACTGCCCGCAGCAGGGGGGTTGGAACTAGATGATCTTTAGGGTCCCTTCCAACCCAAACCATTCTATGATTCTATGACTGCTAAAAACTATCCTGAGAGCAATGGGTGGTGGGACCCTCAAACACTGGGACATACATCTAGCAAAGGCCACCTGGTTGGTTAACACTAGGGGATCTGCCAATCGAGCTGGCCCTGCCCAATCAAAATTTCCACGCCCAGTGGAAGGGGATAAAGTTCCTGTAGTGCCTATGAAAAATATGTTGGGAAAGACAGTTTGGGTTATCCCTGCTTCAGGCAAAGGCAAGCCCATCTGCGGGATTGCTTTTGCTCAGGGACCAGGGTGCACTTGGTGGGTGATGAGAAAGGATGGGGAAGTCCGATGTGTGCCCCAAGGGGATTCGATTTGGGGTGAAAATAGCCAATGAATTAAATTGCATGATGTTAATAGCTATATAGTGTATCAATGGTATGACCATAAGAATCACCCAAAAGTAATGAAGGGTGGACTTTGAAACTGAACAAAGTGCCACGATGATGGAACTAGCACTGACTTCAACTGGTGCCCAGGAACTTCATTGAAAATCACATCTTTGACATCCAGACTGCGAGCATGGACCATACCAGATACACCAGCCGTGAAAACTCCGGATGCAGTGTGCAACAATCCAGCAGCACACACCATTGCTCCTGCCCTGAGAGACTGTAATGACAGATGGAACCCAAAGCCATGGACTAAATGAACTCGACAGATATTTTAGAGCAATGGCCCGTAGAGTAAGGGAATGAGATCTGTGAAATAATCTGGGCATGACGTAGATGGTATGGAATAAGGGGTGGATAATGTCCTGGTTCTGGCGAGGATAGAGTTAATTTCACAAGGAGCCAGGACAGGTGAGCCAAGCTGGCCAGGGGCTATTCCATACCGTGTGACATCATGCTCACCATAAAAAGGGGCTAGTCAGGGAGGGGCAGGTTTGTGTGGCTCTGGGACCCGCTGAGCTCTGGTTGGTTGGGTCGTTGGATCAGTAAATTGCTTTCTGTTATCACCCATTGTGAATATCTGTTATCACCCATTGTGAATATCTGTTATCAGTACTGTTGTTGATTGTTTCCCTCTCCCTTGCCATCCCAGTAAACTGTCCTTATCCCAACCCACCAAGCTTTGCCTTTGTTTTTCCATTCTCCTCCCCATCCCGCCGAGGGAGGGGTGAGGCATGGTGCTCAGCTGCTGGCTGGGGCTAAACCACGTCAGTAGCATATGCTTGCAGAGCATGTTCTGTTTATGAACGTTTCTCATGCTTTGCTTTGCTTGGCTCTTCCCTCCATTCTCCCGTTTCTTTTCCCCTTACATTTTGTTCATTCAGATTCCTGTCACCTATGCAGTTGCTGTTTTGTCATCAGGGAGTTAAAAGTTTGCCTGTCTTCCAGTAGTCTAATTGTCTCCTTGGCCAACTCTTTAATTATGTTTATATCTACATTTTTTGGATCTATCTACAACATTTCTCATAAGATTATCCCTTGTGGAAAGGCAACCTCGTTAGAAGAACTTGTACGTAGCATATGCTTGCAGAGCGTGTTCTGTTTATGAACGTTTCTCACGCTTGACTTTGCTTGCAAACAGGAAAAATCCTTCTGGGCCAGTTCTCCAAGGAAAACAGGTGGGAGATGGTGCAAAGGAGCTGTAACACCCAGCTGCAGAGACTGCACTGTAGAAGTCTGATGTAAGGAAAAGTCACACAAATCCCAGGGGGACAATGAGAGAAGCGGTGGGGTTGGGGAGATGAGGAACAAGGCTGTCCATACAGTGTCAGACCTCAAGGGACTGATTATCTTACGTGTCCAGACCTTATGAGGACACCATCTGGATCAATATCAATTGCAGAATGCTTCTATCACCTCTTCTCTAAATGGAAAAGTTATAAAATACAATCTTTAAAACAAAATGTATTTTTTATTAGGAGTGCTTTAGAATCTTCCTCCTTAACTACACAATGAAATGACTCCAATTACCTGTACAAGTCTTGAAGACTTGAAGAAAATTACAGGAAGATTATTGGCTTGCTAGGACTTTCTGTATTTTAATGAGTCCATGGTGTATTTGGGGTTGAGTCTGTGAACCTCAGATACTGAGAGGAGATTGAAGAGACTGCTCAAGAAGTCAAAGTCAGAAGCGAAACCCAAGGTACCTTGAAGCATTAATGGTCCCCACTGAGGGCCATTACTGACAAAGCCTCCCCGTGGACTCGTTAGAGCAGATAATTGGAGGCCATGACTGCAGGTAGGCAAAGGCAGAGTGCAGGTGGCTGTAATGCTGAGGAAACCCTTGGTTTGTTTCATGAAGCAGAAGGGCCAAGGCCTGACCCCCAGGCCCAGGGAAGGCAGATCCTGTCCCTCACACGTGGCTCAGGGCTCTTCCTGGGGGCATTTGGGTGTGAGGGTGTCACCGAAATCCAGGAATAAACCTCGTAACACCAATGTAGTGTTAAAAGGCAGGCATTCTTTATCGCAGCGCTGGATGCACGGGGGATAGCTCCACCCAACGTGCATGCCAGGTGATCACCAACACACAAGTCGTATAGAATCAAAATATACATATTCATTATTTTTCCAAGAAAAGGCAGTCCTGTGATAATCATTTCTTAGAATCCATTTCCATATTCTCCTCCCCGTCACGCATGCTCAGTGATTTGAGTCGGTGGTCCTCAAGGGTCCCTGGTGGTCATCAGTGGTCTCGCACCCGTGTCCGCTGGGTGACCCTCTACTTGCAGGCATGCGCAGTATCCTTGTTGTAGGTGCACCTGTCCATAGCAACTTACTTCATAAGATTAATATCTCCAAACCTATTGTTTGGTTTGGTAGGGACTGTGCATGGAACATAGCAGCATTGTACCTTGCCATGGTCAGTTAGCTTCATTACCTATCACCTTGGTTACAAACTAATTATCTCAACCTGATCCTATAGTTTCTGTTTCACGGCCCCTATCCCACGGTTACAAGGGTGAGCAATGCCCAGTGTAGGAAAACTGTGCAACACCCCCAGGCCTCCCCAGGCAGGGGTGAGGAAGAGACAAAGTCCAGAGCATCAAAATAACGTTTTACCTGGTAGGCCCTGGTGACAGAGCGAGCTGCCACAGCCAGGAGGGCAAATACCTCGGTCCTGTTGGGCCTTTCAGCCGTGCCAGAGTCCTTGGCCATCCCTAATGCAGTCTGTCCTACACGTTCCATGCCTGCACCTCTTTCCCTTCAGGCTGAAGACACCCATCTTTATTTCCCACCAAGGTCTCACCTCAGCATTTCTGTTACCTTCACTGATGTCGCTCTACTCTTGCTGGCTTTTCCTTGAAAGACAAAGCCATGGGCTGATCCAGACACCCTCTGGGTGATCTCTTGCACCCCAAGGCTACCCTTTGAGTGACATTTCTTTTTCAACACAACAAGTCTGAACCTTCCAAGCTGCACTTTGTGACGGTTTGCTTCTCTTCCCACTACCAAGAAAAGCTCCATCATCTCTGAAACCACCCTTCCAGCAGTTTTCAGCTGCTACTGTAGTGCCCTGAACCTCCACTCCACCCAAGTCTCTCAGTTTCTCCACGGAGGCCCCAACCCCCTTTCCTGGCAGATGTCCTCTGGGGCTGCTCCAGTTCTTGCCCACTCCTCCAGGCTGGCAACCCCATGCCCAGGCACACGAGTCCAGATGTGGCTACACCAGCGCTGCGTCAAGGGGGGTGATAACACCCTTGCCTGGGTGGCCACAGTCCTCCTAATACAGCCCTGTGTTCAGCTGGCCTCAGTCACTGTTTATAGTGTTTGCTCCATCAAATGGCATTTTAAATGATACTTCACCGAGTCTGCGTGCCTTTCTTATGGGGGACGTAACAAACCAGAACCTCCAGGTACAAAACAACGACCAAGTCATATGCCTGCTGCTGGCTGTCAGATTCTCAGGCAGAAGTGATGTCATAGGCACCACCACAGCCATGTGTCCGCTGATGGCCAGTCACCGCAAGTGACTGGAGGTTCCAGTGACCTCACACTCACCTCCATGACCATGTGTGTCCTGCTGGCATATGAGCTTCTCAGACATAATTGATGTCATAATGATAGCCAACCCATCAGCCTTCTCTTGGCCTAACAACTGACCAGACAAAAGGAACCTCACCATTATCTTCCAAGCCACATGCCTGATGCTGGCCTTTCAGCTTCTCCAGTAAATGCAGCCAAGCCATGTACCTGCTGCTGGCCCATCAGGTACTCAGGTGGAAAGGACATGACAACCCATATCCAAGCCCTCCTCCTGGATGGGCCTACCAGCAACTTAGGGAAAGGGATTTCCACAATCAACTTGCCAACCACGTGCCTTCTGCTGGCCTGCTGGGGATGCCAGCAGATGTGAGCCTAAAAGCAGATAACCCAGCCATGAGTCAGGGGCTGACCTATCAGCTACTGCAGAAAGAAGTGACCTCACGGTCCCTTTCCCAGCAATGCTCCTGCTGCTGCCCTATCAACTCCAGAGACAGAAGTGACCTCCCAGCTGTGACCTCACAGCCACCTTCACAGCCTTGTGCCTCCTGCTGGCCCCTGAGATCCTGGAGCACAGCTGGCCTCACCATAGCATTCCCACCCATCTCCTCTTTGTGGCCCATGAGCTCATCAGATACAGGTCACCTCGCATTCCTCCTCCAACACCAGGCGACTCTTCTGGGACCTCTCAATCCCTGCCCTGTCCAAGGGGCCAGTCAGAGCAAGTTAGGGTGAGGAGGGGCTGAAGGTGAGGGGCTTAGAGCACAGGAGCGAGGGCTGTGGGAGTCAGGTGTTGAGGTTCGGGCTTAGGGATTAGAGCTCACCTTTCAGTCCTGGGGATTAGGCAAAGGCTTAGGGAGAGGGTTTGGTGTTCTGCTGAAGGTGCCTGGTTCGCGTGAAGGCTGTGGGCTGGCTTTGTGGGTTAGGGTTTTGTGTAGGGCTGGGGTGAGGGCCAGGGTTAAGGCCAGCGTTTAAATGCTAAGGGTGGAGGCTAGGGGCTAGGGGAAGCAATAGGGTAAGGGTAAGGAGTTATGGGGTTTGGATTTGGCTTAGATGTTAGGTTTGAGGTTAGGGATAGCCTAAGCTCAGTTAGGTCAGTAAGAGTGGTTTACTATCAGGGTGAGGATTAGCCTTTAGGGGTAGAGTTAGGGCTTAAGGTTACTGGTTAGACACAGTGGAAGGGCTTAACATGAATGTCTTCACCGTCAATGTTTTCACAGCAACATCTCCATAACCTATTTTAATTCTTTAGCATCTACTGGCCAAGCATGTCTTCCTTCCCCCAAGTCTCCCATTTCTTTTGCCCAGGCTCCTCCTGTCCTCCCCAAATGCGTCATCTTGTTGGGGGCCTCTTTCTGATGAAACCCATGAGCTCAGAGTATCTCTCTCCCCGCTGCTGACCAGCCAGAAGTGACCTCACAGCCAGCATCCAAGGGGGCACATTGTGCTGCTGCGCTTGAGAGGCCTCTTCACTGCCCACCCAGCAGCACTGGGGGAAGGTGATGCCCTGCACCATCCCAGAGGTTCCCTGCCTGCAAACCCGCTCATGCATCCGAAGGGTTCCTGCGTCACTTTTCCCACAGGGGTGCTTCAGTTACCACAGGGCTTCTTGGATGCAGTGGCCTCCTCTGTGCGGACAACTGCATTAAGTGCAGAATGTAAATGTTAGACAAAAGTTGAAGGTTATGCAGAAAAAGAAATCTATGTAACAGCTGACAAAGTCTTCATTTCCAGCTTTTAATGATTTGTTATGAAATTTTACTGATCGCTGACCAATGCTGCTAGTATCTGGCTCCTCCTCAGACTTTGTACCACTGACAGAATTTGTTCCTGATCCTGGCCAGTCAACTTCCCACCCACAACATCGTCCACTTCTTCAGTCCAGATGTTAACAACCTGCTCTAAGGAGACTATGGGAAAGCACATCCAAGGAGGTGCAAAAGTCCAGGCACACAGCATGCCCTTTGTTCCCCTCCCACATGGGCTCAGCAATACTCTTCTGTCCAACAAGTGATGGAGGTGGCTGCAAGTGCATGTGCCCTGTCACCTTCCCAGGAAGTGAGGTGAAGCTGACCAACTTGCAACACTCCCAGTCCTCCTTCTTGCCCTTCTTGAAGATGGGTTTGATATTTGCCTTTTCTGAGGACCTTGGAACCTCCCTGATCTCTCTGCACCTTCCGAGATGCTTGAGAGGCCTCGTGATGACACCAGCCAGTTGCACCAGCACCTCTCTGCTCCTTCTCACACCGAAAGCCTTCTTCATAGCCAACATGTCCATAGGAGCTCCCAGGACATGGCACACACCAGTCCAGGTCCTCTGGATGGGTTCAAAAGAGAACCAGAAGTGATTTCTTCCTAAAGGCCCACCACTCCAATGGGTTCTCTCTGCTGCTGACAGCTTTCCTGAGCGTTTTTCTCAGTGTTTCCCTCCTGCAACTTCTCTGGTCCACAGGCTGTAGATGAAGAGATTGACCAGGGATGTGAGGATGGTGTAGAAAAAGGGCTTTGTCAAACTGTCTCAGGAGGGCTGTTCTGGGCATCACACACCCAAGAAAGTGAGTGTTGTAGAAAGCAGTGGCACTATTGAGGTGAGAGGAACAGGTGGAGAAGGCTTTCTGGCTGCCCACGTTGGATGGGAGAGCTGCCCCAGGGTGGCAGCTCTGATGCACACGGGAAGGGAAGGATGGGATCGAAAAAGCAGGCGATGAAAGCAAAGAGCATGAGTGTCGCAGTGTCACTGCGTGAGAGCTCCAGCAAGGGGGTGAAATCACAGCAGAAGTGGTCCGCGCCACTGCAGCCACAGAACTACATCTGGCACACAACTGAGCTGCTTGCTGTAGATGACAGAAGTCACCCTAGCGAAGGGGCAGCTGCCCTCTGCAGACAGACCTGCCAGTTCATGAGTCTTGTAGAGAGCAGGGGGTGGCACACAGCCCAGTACTGATGGTAGGATGTGCTCACCAGTAGTAAACACTCTGTACATGCAAAAGGTGCAGAAAACAGTACACTAACACCGTGATGAGCAGAGATGGTGCTGTCCCCAGTCATGAAGCTGGCTATCAGCTGGGGCAGGGGGGGTGGTGCAGTAGCAGGTCTCCAGGGAAGACAGATGCCTCAAAAAGAAGCCCATGGGGGTGTGCAGATGCTGCTTTGCCACCATCCGCATGATGATGAGGGTTTTCCCAGGCACAAACACCACGCAGGTCATGAGAGAGAGGAGGAAGACAGTTGTCTAAGGGCTGGGAACATTCCCCATTCCATAGGTATGAGGGACTCCATGACTGCCCCATTGCCCTTTCTCTGTGGAGGGTTTTTGGTCCTTCATTTGCTCTCTAACTTTGTAGGGAACTTGCAAGGAAGATCATTTGGTTTGGTTTTCATTGCTTGGGTCTCAAACAGACAAATCCCTGCAAGTACATGTATTTTGTATAATTAAAGAAGGAGTATAGCTCCTTGTTCAGACAGTTGCTGGGTCCCACGAGTGAGGTAGATAAGTAGAAGTGGGGTGTCCACGTTTCTTTGTGGACAACATGATCACAGTAAAAAAAGCAAGAAAAGAAAACAACTGACCCAACAACAATGACAACAACAAAAACTAATGCAGAAAGACTGGGCCTGTAATGAGTTACATTATGAGTCACATGCTGAAGAAGGTGGACACTTTACAGCTTCTGGACAAAATTGAGTCATCAGTTTCCACACGGCTTCCTTGAGCTCCTTGTTCCTCATGCTGTAGATGAGGGGGTTGACAGCTGGAGGTCCCACCGAGTACAGAAGTGACACCACCAGATCCAGGGTTGCGGAGGAGACAGAGGAGGGCTTCAGGTGGGCAAACATGGCAGTGCTGACAAACAGGGAGACCACGGCCAGGTGAGGGAGGCACGTGGAAAAGGCTTTGTGCCGTCCCTGCTCAGAGGGGATCCTCAGCACGGCCCTGAAGATCTGCACATAGGACACCACAATGAAAACAAAACACCCAAATCCTAAACAGGCACTAACCACAATTAGCCCAACTTCCCTGAGGTAGGCATCTGAGCAGGAGAGCTTGAGGATCTGGGGGATTTCACAGAAGAACTGGTCCACAGCATTGCCGTGGCAGAGGGGTAGGGAAAATGTATTGGCCGTGTGCAGCAGAGCATAGAGAAACCCACTGCCCCAGGCAGCTGCTGCCATGTGGGCACAAGCTCTGCTGCCCAGGAGGGTCCCGTAGTGCAGGGGTTTGCAGATGGCCACGTAGCGGTCGTAGGCCATGATGGTGAGAAGACAATACTCTGCTGACATCAAAAAGAGAAAGAAAAAGAGCTGTACAGCACATCCTGCGTAGGAGATGGCCCTGGAGTCCCAGAGGGAATTGGCCATGGCTTTGGGGAGAGTGGTGGAGATGCAGCCAAGGTCGAGGAGGGAGAGGTTGAGGAGGAAGAAGTACATGGGGGTGTGGAGGTGGTGGTCACAGGCTATGGCAGTGATGATGAGGCCGTTTCCCAGGAGGGCAGCCAGGTAGATGCCCAGGAAGAGCCAGAAGTGCAAGAGCTGCAGCTCCCGTGTGTCTGTGAACGCCAGGAGGAGGAACTGGGTGATGGAGCTCCTGTTGGACATTTCCTTCATCTGGGCATGGGGACCTTTTCAAGGAGGATAAGGCAGTGACAAGTTAGAGCATTCTTCTCTGAGCAAAACCTAGTGCATTTCTCACAGAAACTCCACTGAAACTGCCTCCCCTCCTTCAGGAAGACCTTTGGCAGGTCCCTCTCATCAGCTGTGGTTGGTGCTGGCTGAGGGTGCCGCAGGTAGCTGGGGGCTCTTCTGGGGTCTCTGCAGGAATCAGTTCATCCCTACAGCAATAGCTAAACAGGAACTCGGGGTCACATAAGATCAAATCCCCTCGTGATATCAATGGACTTTTCAGTATTGTCCCTCCCAATTCACCTGACCGCAGAGCAGAGTTGAGGGGATTTTGCTTTGTGTATTTTGTTCTAGTTGCCCCACCACACCTGAGGAGCACCTGTGAGCACTGCCACTTCTGCTGCACTCCAGGTGCAATCTTGTGGGTCCTGGCAGGCAAAGGGACAGTGCCTTTGTGCAGAGTGAGGAGAGTCAGTCTGTCCATCAGCCCTGGTCTCTGCTGCCATGTGCGGGCAGTTCTTTGAGCTGGGGGATGATTGCCCCCAGATGTTCCCTGGAGAAGGAACTGGACGTTGCTGAGAGCAGAGGAATCCAGTTCCCAAGTGCAATCTCCAAACCCCTCACCCTGTCTCATCGTACCTGAGGAGGATCTCAGCTCTGCCCTCCCAGCCAGGGACACAGAGGGCTCAGTGCAGCTGCCCGTGCACAACCGCCCAGCAGCATTCCCATGGCCTTAGCACTGAGGTGTCTTCTCCATGGGGCTCCTTCATAACACACACCTGCCACAGGAGAGCTGTGCCCTTGTTCAAGCGCAGGATACCACCCAGCAGGGAAACAAGGAGGGAAACAAACCCTGAAGCTGGGGTGTCCTGAAGGGAGAGTTTTCCCTTTTGTATCACTGGGAGCCAGGGGATTAGGAGGGGATTGGGACACTTTACTCCCATGGACAAATCCGTGTGCCAAGACCCCCAGGGCTGGTCTCTGAGGTGCATCTGAATGCCACCCCCCATCCCAGTCCAGTGATAGGAACAAGAGGAGCAGAGAATGGAGGGGGAAAATGGACAAATGCCACAGTGCTGCTGCCGACGGAGGCAGGACAGGGACAGACGGTCGGGTATGTGATAATTTCTCCTCTTCAGGGCTGAGGTCATTGAGGGCAGAGGCTATGCTGGGTGGGAGAGAAGAGCAAGGGTTTTCTCTGGTGAAGGCTTCTGCACTGCAGCGGATGGCAGGGAAGTGCCAGAATCCTCCCTCCCACGGCGTTTCTGGGAGCAGCTCCCTCTCCCTCCCTGCCCATTTCTCTGCTGCCTGGAGTAGTCCCTGCTGGGAGCTGCTTCTCTGCCTCCATGCTTCTCCCTGTCAGTGCTCACAGTCCCCATGCCACCGGCTGTGTGCTCAGCTCTGCCCTGCAGACACCTCCTGGTAGCCAGGCACTGCCCAGGAGCATCCCTGTGTGTGCAGTTGTTAAAGAGCAGCTCAGGAAATGCTAACAAGAAGTGGGGTCTCAGTGCCCTCTCTAGAACAGAGAAATAATTCCAGGCTCCTGCTGCCCAACCAGGCTACCAAGCCCTGGGCACCCGTGGCTGCACATCTGGCTTCACACCCCTGCAGCCATCCCTAGGAGAAGGCAGCAATTACCCCCTGTCTCTCCGATGGTGCAGCAGGGAAGCCCTGCTCTGGAGCACAGCCTCCTCCTCTACATTAGAGAAACTGACAGAGTCCTCCTGACAGAGCCCATAAACTGTCAGATGTACCAGTTGTAGGAGATCCCTCCAGGAACTGAAGCTGCGTTGCCCTGCAGCCAGAGACTTACCACGTAGAGGGCTGTGAAGATTTCTCCCTCAGTGAGCTCTCAGCATCCTCCTGCTCCCAACTGCCTTGAAGCTCTCTCTGCCTCGCAGGTCTCCTCTTGGGGCCTGCAGGCAGTGCCCTCAGCCCTGCTCCTGGGCAGAGCTGTCTCTCTGCAGCGCTGCCTGCTTGCCATGAGCTCCCTCCATCCCAGGAGCCCAGCCCAGCTCAGCAGCAGAGGACCAGCCCAAGGCAGCACTTTCTCTGCCCCCTCTGGGCTCCCTCAGAGAATGTCCCTGGGGCTCCGGGGGAACCTGCTGTGAAACAGGCTGAAGCAATCTCTGATGTTCTCTCCTGCAGCTGGGGAGAGAGACTTCATTCCAGCAGTGTCATTTCTGCCATCTGAAAAAGAGTGATGTCCAAGCATCACCTGTTCGTTGTCCCATCTTTGGACAGGACATCCAGGCAGGGACAGGGAATGATCTCGTTCACCACTGCCGAGGGAAGGGATTCAGTCCCCATTCCATGTTTCTAGTCCTGGGGCTAGAAGTGGACCCAGGTGCCCCCCACGCACAGCACAAACCCACCGGAGGTGGGATTCCTCTGGCCTCAGTTCAGGAGTGCACACAATAGGCACCTGCTTGCGAGCTCCTTGTCTCAGCTCCCGTGCTAATTAATGGGGACGGAGGCCAGGACTGACGTGTTCAGAGGCAAAGACCTGGTGACACTTGAAGTGCCAGAGGTGGTGCAAGACACGTGGAGCTGGCTGGAAGATCTAGTGGGGCCATGCTGAGAGACAGGGCAACATCTCGGGTCATCATCATGGAGGCTGGAGGGGAATCTCTTTGGCCAATGGAAATGACATCAGATGCCCACGTTTAGGATGATAGAACGTGTTTCTATTTGTTATGTCCTGGGCAGCCTACGCAGGGATTCCTCTGATGAGATGGAGTCATGTAGCATAGGGAGAGCCAAGTTCCTCTCTGCCTTTTCATCAGCCAGCTTTACTAGATCTCCACTGAGTATAATCATAGAATCATAGCATGGTTTGGGTTGGAAGGAACCTCAAAGATCATCTAGTTCCACCCCCTCTGCTGCAGGCAGGGACACCCTCCACTAGACCACATTGCCCAAAGCATCATCCAACCTGGCCTTAAACACTTCCAGGGATGGGGTATCCACAACCTCTCTGGGCAACCTGTTCCAGTGCCTCACCACTCTAACAGTAAAGAATTTCTTTCTAATATCTAATCTAAATCGACCCTCCTTCAGCTTAAACCCATTACCCCTTGTCCTGTCACTACACTCCCTCATAAACAGTCCCTCACCATCCTTCCTGTAGGCTCCCTTCAGAACCTGGTAAGCCACAATTAGATCTCCCCGGAGCCGCCTTTTCTCCAGGCTGAACAATCCCAACTCTCTCAGCCTGTCCTCATAGGAGAGGTGCTCCAGCCCTCTGATCAGCTTCATGGCCTCCTCTGGACTCACTCCAACAGCTCAATGTCTCTCCTGTACTGGGGCCCCCAGAGCTGGACGCAGTACTCCAGGTGGGGTCTCACAAGAGCGGAGTAGAAGGGCAGGATCACCTCCCTTGACCTGCTGGTCACGCTGCTGGTGATGCAGCCCAGGACACGGTTGGCTTTCTGGGCTGCAAGCGCACACTGCCGGCTCATGTTGAGCTTCTCATCAATCAACAACCCCAAGTCCTTCTCCTCAGGGCTGCTCTCAATCCATTCCTCGCCCAGCCTATAGTCATGCTTGGGATTGCACCAACCCACGTGCAGGACCTTGCACTTGGCCTTGTTGAACTTCATGCGGTTCACACGGGCCCATCTCTCCAGCCTGTCAAGGTCCCTCTGGATGGCATCCCTTCCCTCCAGCGTGTCGACCACACCACACAGCTTGGTGTCGTCGTCAAACTTGTTGAGGGTGCACTCGATCCCACCGTCCATGTCACCGACAAAGATGTTGAACAGTGCCGGTCCAAGTACCGACCCCTGAGGAACACCACTCATCACCGTTCTCCACTTGGACATTGAGCCGTTGACCACAACTCTTTGAGTGCAACCATCCAGCCAATTCCTTATCCACCGAGTGGTCCATCCATCGAATCCGTGTCTCTCCAATGTAGAGACAAGGATGTCGTGTGGGACAGTGTCAAATGCCTTGCCCAAGTCCAGGCAGATGACGTCAGTTGCCCTTCCCTTATCCACGGACGCTGTAACCCCATCATAGAAGGTCACCAAGTTTGTCAGGCACAATTTGCCCCTAGTAAGGCCATGTTGGCTGTCACCAATCACCTCCTTGTTTTCCATGTGCCTGAGCATCGTCTCCAGGAGGGTCTGCTCCATGATCTTGCCAGGCACGGAGGTGAGACTGACCAGCCTGTAGTTCTCTGGGTCTTCCTCTTTACCCTTCTTAAAAATGGGGGTTATGTTTCCCCTCTTCCAGTTGGCGGGAACTTCGCCAGACTGCCAGGACTTCTCAAACATGAGGGAGAGTGGCCTGGCCACTTCACCCGCCGGTTCCCTCAAGATGCAAGTCATCAGGTCCCATGGACTTGTGCACCTTCAGGTTCCTTAGATATTCTCGAACCTGATCTTCTCCTACAGTGGGTGGTTCTTCATTCTCCCAGTCCCTGCCTTCTGTGACCTGGGCAGTGTGGCTCAAGCATTTGCTAGTGAAGACTGAGGCAGAGAAGTCGTTGAGTACCTCAGCCTTCTCCATATCCTGGGTAACCAGTTCACCCATTTCATTCTGGAGGGGACCCACATTTTCCCTCGTCCTCCTCTTATCACTGACATACCTATAGAAGCTTTTCTTGTTGTCCTTGACGTCCCTGGCCAGACTAATTTCTATCAGGCCTTTGGCTTTCCTAACCTTTTCTGCGGTTCAGGGCTAAAGCATGTGCCCTGTGTGGCGAGGCTGAGGGATGTGGGTTTCTTCAACCTGGTGAACCTCCTCCAGTGAGGGTCATCATCCAAAAGGGGTAACCTCCCGAGAAATATTTTAGAGAGATAGATGCGAAATGAGAGATATAAAGAGAATGAAGGAGTGGGCTGAAGAGATAACTAGACTGCCGAAAGACAAGGGCAGGCCTCTAACTCCCTGAAGCTCAAAGCAGCACCTGGGTAGTTGAGAGGGATCTGACTGAGCAAGGAGTAAGGAGAGGGGGAGACTGGAGAGCAACAGGAAGGGCATAGGTCCAGATAGCCTGCTGAGAAATGCCTTTAGACCTAGTCATTTTGTCAGGAGAGGTGGCAAGATTCAGGAGAGTAAATACACAGGATCACGGACAAAGTACTGGCAGTCCAAGTACAGGGGAAGATCAAGATTTCTTCTTCTGCAATTAATTCAAGGACTTTTCTGCTTCTCACACCAAACCACCAGAGGGTAGGCTAGGGGTGCAGAGGAATTTGGGAGGGGACACAGCCGGGACAGCTGACCCCAACTGACCAAAGTGATGGCAGGACCAGTGGGTGTCTCCAATGGCACAAAGGGCGGGGGAGGGCTGCACTAGATCCATCCCATGGGCTTTCCAAGAGAGTGTCCTGAACCACTCTCCAGTCCCATGTCCCTTTGGCTGCAAGCTCCTCACAGCCTCTCCTGGCATTGCAGGGCCCTTGTCATCCCATGGTCTCCTCAGGCTCACCTTTTCCAGTGGGACACATTACCTTGGATGGTCACTCATTTTATGAGTTGCCCACCCAGGCTCACGCACTGTCCCTGGAGATCCCCTGACTTCTGGCAGCTCCCGATTCCTCTCCAGGATGGCATCTGCCATCAGCCCCGCTGCAGGTGGGACAGTGCCCGGCAGATAAGTCAAAGACCAGTTGTTGTCTGCTTAGGCATGTGTGCCATGGTTTAACCCTGTCCGGCAACTGAGCCCCATACAGATGCTTGCTCCCTCCCCACCTCCCCCGGCGGGATGGGGGAGACAATATGAAGAGTAAAAGAGAAAACTCGTGGGTTGAGATAAAGACAGTTTAGTAGGTAAAGCAAAAGCTGCACAATCCAGAAAAGCAAAACAAGGAATTAATTCACCGCTTCCCATCAGCAGGCAGGTGGTCAGCCATCTCCAGGAAAGCAGAGCCCCATCACACAGAATGGTTACTTGGAAAGACAAACACTATCACTCCAAATGTCCCCTTCCTCCTTCTTCTTCCCCCAGTTTACATGCTGAGCATGGTGTCATACGATATGGAATATTCCTTTGGTCAGTCGGGGTCAGTTGTCCCGGCTGTCTTCCCTCCCAACATCTTATGCACCCCAACCTACTCGCTGGTGGGCTGGTGTGAGAAGCAGAAAAGGCCTTGACTCCATGTAAGCCCTGCTTAGCAATAACAAAACCATCCCTGTATTATCAACACTGTCTTCAGCACAAATCCAAACCACAGCCCCATCCTAGCTACTATGGAGAAAATTAACTCTACCCCAGGCGAAACCAGCACAATGTGCCACCAAGAAGGGAACTCTGGGTCCAGCCCTTGGTCCCTAACAGATCATCCTGGGACTCTGAGTTTGTCCTTGTGTATCTGTCAAGAAACCCAGAACATGAAGAGGCCTTTTCAGGGAACAGCTCCTTGGGTGTATTCCTGGAACCAGCTTTGGAACCTGCTCTTCCGACCCTGCCTGAGGAGCCCCTCTGGTCACGGTGGGGATAGTAGGGACGCCAGCTCTGACACAGTGGTGCACATTACCTGCTCCTGCCTGCAGCCACAGGGATGCCCTGAGGAGACAACAGGACTGTCTCTCCTTACACAAGACTCTAGGGCTAACACAAATACAAGGGCACAGCAGGACAACGTGGCAGTGAGGAGAGATCCGCACTGAAAAGATCACATCCTGATGTTTGTCCATGCTGTGGCTCAAGGGAAGCAGCAGCCCTGACTGGCACCTGGCAGAAAGGGTCTGTGCACTGAGGCAGGGAGGAGCAA
>NW_026562047.1:287307-392611 GCF_028858705.1 Grus americana
GACCCCCCAGCCCCTGGGAAGGGAAGATCCTTAGTCCCCACACATTGCTCAAGGCCTCTTCTGGGGCAGTCTGATGTGAGGATGGGCAATGTCAAGGGCAGGACCAGGGTCCAACACCTCCCAGTCTCCTGGGTGGGGAAGGGGAGGCCATGAGACTCTAGTGCTGTAAGGATAAGGTGCTCCCTCATAGGCACCAGTGGCAGAGACAACAGCCATTGCCAAGGGGAGAAAGAGCTCATCTCTGTTGGGGGCTTTTCAGACTTTCTTCATCCCTCTGTCCTCTTCACTGCAGGCCATTGTCCTATGGTGTCCCAACCTGTACCTCCTCCTCCTCCTCGAATCATCATAGAATGGTTTGGGTTGGGAGGGAGCTCAAAGATCATCTAGTTACAACCCGCCCTGCTGCGGGCAGGGACACCCTCCACTAGACCACGTTGCCCAAAGCCTCATCCAACCTGGTCTTAAACACTTCCAGGGATGGGGCATCCATTCAGGAGGATCTGCTCCATGATCTTGCCAGGCACGGAGGTGCCTGGTGCCTCTTTCTCTGCAGGCTGTAGACATCCACCCTGCTACCACACCTTGCTCTCACCTCAGCATCTCCCTTCCTTTACTGATATCTCTCCACCCTCCCTGGCTGTTCCTTGAAACACAAAGCCTTGGGCTGATCCAGTTTCCCTCTGGGTGACTTCATACACCACGGCCCTACCCTTTGAGTGACGTTTCTTCATGTCCAGACTAGGACTCCTCAGCTGCACTTTGTGGCATTACTTCTTTCTCATGCTCTATCTCACTACAAAGGGAAGCTCTATCATCTCTGAAGCAACTCTTCAAGCACTCTCAGGCCACTCCTGTACTGCCTGGAGCCTCCACACTGCTGGGCCAAAGAACGCCCAGTCCCTTGACCACCCCACACAGGTCATGTGCACTAGGTCCCAAGCCTCACCTTGGCAGACCTCCACTTGACACTCTCCACTTCCTCCCTACTTCTCCAAAACGGGGAGCCACACCCTGGGACACACCCATGTGTGTAGGCCACACCAATGTGAGTTGAGGGGGATGATAAGGCAGGTTGTTTGAGGGGCCCATGTTCCTCCTAATGCAGCCCCGTGACGCAGCAATGCCCCTAATGCAACACTGTAGTTGGTGAATGTCTGCTGTGGACCTCCTGATGAGGCAGAGGAAGTAGATGAGGCCTTCTTCAGACACCTGGAAGAAGCCCCATGTTTGCAGGCCCTGATCCTCATGGCAGACCTGCACTATCCCAGTATTGACTGAAGGGGCAACACAGCAAGGTGAAAGCCATCCAGGAGGTTTCTGGAGTTCACTGACAACACCTTCCTGAGAACGGTGACTGAGGAGCCAGTGAGGGGGGCGGTCCTTCAGGACGTCATACGTCAAAACAAGGAAGAGCTGGTCAGGGATGGAATATCGGGCGTGAGAAAGTAGAGTTGAGGTTCCTGAGAGAAGGGAACAAGGCAAAGAGCAGGACTTGAGGAGAGACAGCTTTGGCATGCGGACGAACCTGCTTGGAAGAATCCCATGGTTTAGGGTCCTGCAGAGAAGAGGGAAGAGCTGTTTGCTAGACAAGGATCTCCTCTTCAAGCTTCATAACAATACACCCAGACATGCAGGAAGTCAAGCAACATTGCAGGAGGCTGGACTGGGTGAGAAAGGAGCCCCTGACAAAAATCAAGCATGAAGAGGAAGCCCAGAGAAGGTGGAAGCTGGCTGCCTTCCAGCCTCAATGGTTCTGTGATTTGGCGATGGAGAGAGCCGTTGTGGTGGGTTGACCCCAGCTGGATGCCGAGTTCCCACCAAAGCCTCTCTATCACTCCCCCTCCTCAACTGCACAGGGGAGAGAAAAGATAACAAAAGGCTTGTGGGTTGAGATAAGGACAGGGAGAGATCGTTCACCATTTACCATCATGGGCAAAACAGACGCAACTTAGAAAAAAATAATCCAATTTATTACCAAGTGAAACAGAGTAATAAGAAATAAAACCAAATCTCAAAACACCTTTCCCCCACACCTCCCTTCTTGCCGGGCTCAACTTCACTCCCGATTTCTCTACCTCCTCCCCCTCAGCGGAACAGGGGGACGGAGAATGGGGGTTGTGGTCAGTTCATCACACATTGTCTCTGCCCCTCCTTTCTCCTCACGGAGGACTCCTCATGCTTCCCCCGCTCCAGCGTGGGGTCCCTCTCCTAGGAGACAGTCCTCCGTGAACTTCTCCAGCTTGAGTCCTTCCCACAGGCTACATTTCTTCATGACCTGCTCCAGCGTGGGTCCCTTCCACGAGGTACAATCCTTCAGGAACAGACTGCTCCAGCATGGGTCCCCCAGCGGAGTCACAAGTCCTGACAGAATAACCGCTCCAGCGTTGGCTCCTCTCTTCATGGGTCCACAGGTCCTGCCAGGAGCCTGCTCCAGCGCTGGCTTCCCACAGGGTCACAGCCTCCTTCAGGTGTCTCCACCTGCCCCAGTGTGGGTTGTCCGTGGGCTGCAGGTGGATATCTGCTCCACCATCAACCTCCATGGGCTGCAAAGGAATCTGCTCTGGCGCCTGGAGCACCTCCTCCCCCTCCTTCTGCACTGACCTTGGTGTCTGCAGAGTTGTTCCTCTCAAATAGTCTCAGTCGCTCTCTTTTTCTTCCTTCTTAAATATGTTATCACAGAGGCACTGCCACAGTTGCTGATAGGATTGGCCTTGGCCAGCATTGGGTCCGTCTTGGAGCCGGCTGGCATCAGCTCTATTGGACACAGGGGAAGCTTCTAGCAGCTTCTTGCAGATCCACCCCCTGTAGCCCTCCCGCTACCAAATACATGACTCTGTGTGTGTGTGTGTGTGTTTGTCTGTGTGTGTGTGTTTCTCCATGGGGTAACTGGAGGGATGAGGGAATCCCAGGGCCAGCTCCTGGATAGATGGAGAGTTTAAGATCAGCTCCTGGAGACATCACTACTGTACGTATGGGCTTTCCCATAGCCCCTGCAGAAACTGTGATACATGTTCATACCCGCATCTTCCAAAAGCCTTCAAAATCGTGTGAATCCTGGTGAATTTTGAATGTGTGCTTGCTTTCATCCTAGGACTGCTGACTCCCCAAAAGCCTCACAATCATTGCACCAGAAATTGCATTAAGTTTTCTGATAGGTGTCCAGAGGGAAAGGCAGCTCAAGGAGAGTGGCATGACTACTGCATGCAGGGAAGGGAATACAATGATTTGGCTAGCAGGCAAGGATTTGGGTCCTCTGTGCTGTAGGCACTACGAGGGACACCATACAAGGCAGTGGTGCGTGCTCAGCGTGAACAAGGTCAACTGCATCTGAGGCCGTGGTAGAAGTAGCTCTGCCACCCCAGACATCTTGAGTTTTCATCCCCCTGCAGTGAGCCGTGGTGTGGTGACATCTGGACCGGTGTGTCCCTCTGTGGGGATTGCTGCTGTCGAGAGGTGGGGAGGAACTGGAGAGTGCCCCGAGGAGGTCTGCACATGTCCTGTACTTTAGGCCTCAACCCCATCTTTGCCGACCTCTTCCATACCCACTCAACCCTGGGAACATGCCGCTCCTGGAGAACCACTGTGCCCTCCAGGCAGCTCCAGATTCCTCTCCTAGACGATGGGTGTCCTTAATGTCACCTGTGTGAGAGCCCTGGGCACACCCCTCAGTTACACTCACCATCTTACCTGTCATCAGACACCGACTGGTGACGCATAAATCCCGTCCGACGTCTCGTCTCTAAAAGGTCACAAACAGACGCTGAGCTTTTTGCTCCCAAACACATGGAGGAAGAGGAATTTCAGTGGGGCAGTTCCTCATGCCTCTTTGGAGAAAGAGCCCAGACAGAAAGCACTGCACCGGGGAGATCCCACTGTATTATCAAGATGCTACGAGTCACGCTAACTCTGAGCAGTGTTGAACATACTTTTATAAAGGCAGCCAGGCTCACTTATACATGCAAAGTTGGTACATGACTCAGATACAGTGACGTAAATGCAAATATTTGTGAAGAAAGAAACATAAAAACCGTGAATGAAAAATATCAACAGCAATAATGATAATTATAGTTTAAACCAAAGGAAACTAAACCAAAACCCCAACCTCACAACAAACAAACAAACAAAAGCTGGAATCAGATACACTGGGAATCATTTGTGGACAGAGGTGGTAATTCTGTCAGTGTAGCAAAATGTCCTTGGAATCATTTTCTCAAGGGCATCCTTGAGCTCCCGGTTCCTCATGCTGTAAATAGTGTGTCACTACTGGAGGTACCACAGAGTACAGAACAGCTACCACCAGATCCAGAGATGGGGAGGAGATTGGGGGGACTTCAGGTGGGCAAACACGGTACTGCTGCTAAACAGGGAGACCACGGCCAGGTGAGGGAGGCTCGTGGAAAAGGCTTTGTGCCGTCCCTGCTCAGAGGGGATCCTCAGCACGGCCCTGAAGATCTGCACACAGGACACCACAATGAAAACAAAACACCAAATGCTAAACAGGCACTAAGCACAATAAACCCAGCCTCACTGAGGTGGACATCTGAGCAGGGGAGCCTGAGGATCTGGGTGATTTCATGTCGGAACAGGTCCAGGGCATTGCCCTGGCAGAGGAATAGGGAACAATTATTGATACTTGGCAGGAGAGAAATCCCCATATTGCTATGCTGCTGGAGGCATTGACCCACAAATCTCGAATGCTGACATGTGGGAGTTTCAGGCCAGAGGGACCTTCACACCCTCGTGCCTTTGGCCAACAGAAAGGCAAGGTCTGCATCTGGAGCAGAATAAACCGCATGCATGAGGACCATGACGTGCCTGGCTGAAGAGTGTCCTGAGGAGAAGGGCATGGAGTTATGATGGATGCCATATGAGCCAGTGGGTTTCCCATTTTGAAAGGTGGATGGAGAAACTGGAGAATGTCCAGAGGCAGTTTGTCGTGATGAGAGTTGGGGCCTAAAGCACGAGCCGTGTGGAAAGGCAGAAGGAACTGGGTCTCTTTAGTCTGCTGAAGGTGAGGAGCAGGGCACTCAAAGGCAGCTGAATCCTGGCAGAGGCAACAGCCACAAGTTTCCTCCTGGGACCTTCACACTGGGCCTTCAGAAAAAGTGAACAGAGGGTGCTGCTGACGGCAGCAGGACACCCAGAACTCTCTGTGATCTCCATCTTTGGAGGTCTTCAGTTTCCAGCCAAGCTGACTGTGGGACTGGCGATACCCCACCCTTTGCTGGGAGGCTGGACCAGAGATCCCAGCGCTCCCTTTCCCAACAACCCTTCCATAAGCCTGTGCCTTGCAGTGTGCCCCAGGAGAAAGGATTCAGCTGGAGGTGGGGGTGTCTGCAGCAGGGGGTCATAGGACGATTCAGGGTGGAATGCTCCTGTACTCAGGAGGTCTCTAGTTCTACCTTTGGTTCCAAGCAGGGCCAGCTCGGAGGTCGGAGCAGGTTGCTCCATAGACATCAGCATCCCAGTACAGAGGCTGCACGTGTGCCAGGCATTGAATCCACCGTTATGGAAATGGACACAAAGCCTTTGAGCGGCTCCTTGAACCCAGGAATCGGTATGCCATGCCTCCCGAGCTTCCCAGGAACACCTAAGCTTTCTGTGCAGAGGAATGCGAGTCCACTTTCCCTGTCCTGGCCCGTCTCCTGGCAAATGTGGTGCTGTAGGTCTGAAGAGAACCAGAAGAATCTCTTTGAGGAGGTTAGTTTCATTTTACATGCTGAATTGCAGGGCAGATGAAGGGAGCTCAGAGCTTCCAGGCTCCCTGCCGCACAGTTAGGACATCAGAGACTGGAAATGCAGGTAGCGGTGTTGTGTTAGTGTACACCACATGGAAATGTTGTCTTCCTTTGTGCTTTTGCATAAGCTGGGGTCTGTCCCTTGGCCGCCTGTGGCTAAAAAAGCAACAGCTCCCCTCTTCCACCTCCCTCTCCTCCACACAACAGGGAGGAGAGAGATGAAGCAGGGATAATTTAAGGGCAATACTGTCTAAGAAGTGTAATATTGAAATGGTAACAGTGAGAGAAGCAGCACTGCGTTTTAAGAACTTCATGCCAGAGGCTAACTGCTGAGAACTTATGGCTCTTTTGTAAAGTAGAAATGAATGTTGGGAATGAAATTGAAGTGCTTTGATTAATCCTAATGAAGAAAAAGAAGGAATTCCATTAGAGCACTGTGCTGTTCGTGTTATTAGTGACAGGACCACTAATTCCTTAAACAACCTTGAGAGCGTTTTTATTTTCCTCCTTTCCAAAGCTTAGTCTACTCAGATTGCCAGAGGACTACCTCCAATCTCTGCAACCCAAAGCTCTCCAGCCTTCTCTCATCAAAGGTCTTTTACCCCGGGACATATCTCACCATCACTTCAATACGCTGCCCGGGGTCTATTTTTCAGGTGGGTGAGGTCAGGCTATTCCTTTGCAAAGCCTTCCCTACAAAAGTCTTGTCTAGGTACTGATCCCACTGTACCACCTCATGCTGGGCACCACTCCAGCCTCCTTCTGCAGAGCTCCAGTGGATGGGCAATTTTCCTGTTTCTGTCCTACCCATTCACCTTCCCAATCTTTTTGTATTGTTTGCTTATCGAATATTGTCTCAGGAAACACATTTGTCCTCCACAGCATCAGCCATTTGCAATTGCAGGCTGAGATATTTCCCCTCGTGGAGCAGACATTGTGCAAAGCTGCTCCATTTGGGGAAACCCACTTCATGCTGCATAGGCATTTGGGCTACAACCCCCCACTGGCTCATTTTTTAAAGAGACAGTTTCAGACTGGCAAAGCAGATTCAGTACATAAATGCGTGTGCTGGTTTTGGCTGGGACGGAGTTAATTTTCTCCATAGTAGCTTGCATGGGGCTGTGTTTTGGATGTGTGCTGAAAACAGTGTTGATAACACAGGGATGGTTTAGTTACTGCTGAGAAGTGCTTGCACGATGTCAAGGCCTTTTCTGCTCCTCACACCATCCCACCAGCGAGAAGTTTGGAGGGGACACGGCTGGGACAGCTGACCTCACCTGACCAAGGGATATTCCATACCATATGACATCGTGTTGAGCCATAAAAGCTGGTGGAAAAAGAAGGAAGGAGAGGGCATTGGGAGTGACGGTGTGTGTCTTCCCAAGTAACCATTGCGCGTGATGGAGCCCTGCTTTCCTGGAGATGGCTGAACACCTGCCTGCTGATGGGAAGTGATGGAGGAATTCCTTGTTTTGCTTTGCTTGTGTGCACGGCTTTTGCTTTACCTAATAAACTGCCTTTATCTCAGCCCCCCAGTTTTTTTTTTTTTTTGATGTTTTTAGGCTGATTCCATGCAGTGACACTCTAGACAGTCCATGGGGTCTAGCAAGTGATTTCTCAAACCTGAGGGTAGTCATCTCTTCATCGGTTGTGTCACCTTTGGGCCTCATTGACTGCTGACCACGATTCGACTATTTCCCTTTAACTTTACATTGGTCAGACAGAGCTTGAAGGAGCTGTTTGCATTAATCATGGTGGGGCATGACATACCAGGAATGCCTCAGGCCACCTTCCCCCTTCTTGAGGAGGATGGAAGCCAAGCTGGACATGTGGGGTTTTTTGGGGCAAATGTGGGATGCCTTTTTTCAGACAACCACGTACCCCAGTGGGGCATTTGGGACTATTTGGGGCTATTTTACATACTCTGTAGTATCACTTTGTCCATAGGAGTCTCTTCAAGGCAATTCTCACTTCCTTGTTCCTCAGGCTTAAACATGGGGGTCACAATTGTGTAGAACAGGGCAAGGTACTTGTCAGGGTCTACAGAATCCCTTGACCATCGCTTTAAGTAGATGATTGTGGCTGAGCCATAGAAGAGCGTCACCACCCCGAGGTGTGAAGAGCAGGTGGAAAAGGCTTTGTGTCTGCCCAGAACTGAAGGTATTCTCAGAATTGCCCTGATAATTTTAATGTAAGAAATAACTATGAAGGAGAAGGGAAGGATCACAAAGACCAGGATGATGGTGTACAGCATCACTTGGTTCCAGAAAGTGTCTGCACAGGCCAGTTCCAGCAGAGGGGGGACATCCCAGAAAAAGTGGCGAAGGTCCAGGGATGCACAGAAGGGCAAAGTGAACACCTGGTAGGTCTGTCCTACTTGCACTGGTACGACGACCACCCATGACCCCACCAGCAGTCTGATGCAGACAGACACCCCTGCTCATGATGAGGGTGTAGTGCAGGGGGGTCACAGATGGCTATGTAGCGGTCGTAGGCCATGGCAGCCAGGAGAAGGCATTCGATGCTGCCCAGCAAAACCAGGAAATAGAGCTGGGCAGCACAGCCAAGCAAGGAGATCCTGCCGTCTTCCATCAGGAAACCCACCAGCATTTTTGGCAGAGTGACTGATGTGTAGCAGATCTCCAGGAAGGACAGGTTCCTCAGGAAGAAATACATGGGGCTGTGGAGGCTTGAGTCCAGCACTGTGATGAGTGCAATCAGGCTGTTCCCTGTGAGAGCCACGAGGTAGATGAGCAGGAATATGGTGAAGCACAGGCCCTGCAGGCTGGAGTGCTCAGAAGGTCCCAGGAGAATGAATCCAGATCCAACGGTGTGGTTCTCCAAGCCTTTTCTTTGGGGCATTTTCCCTATGCAGAGCAAGCCAAACCACAGCCTCTTAGAGGATGCTGATGGCTTGTCCACCATCACGTACACTCCAAGCCTGGAGAAAGATTACAAACATCAGCAGACACGTGATTGCAGGGTTAGGCAAGCTTGACCAAGATATGCATGAACGTTTGGCAATCTAACATGGGTTGCTTGCTGCAGGGAGGTTTGTAAAGGGAGGAGAGAACAGAATCCTTGAGCCTGAATGTCTGGGTTTTGTCACATGGATAACAGAAATTTGACTTTCTTTTTTTAGAGGTGATTTTATTACCTAGAATATCTGGTGAGAGATGAGAGAAAAGGAAGAGAATGGATCAATACTAGCCCCTTTAAGAACAGTCTTGCTTACGTTCCTTGTCCAGATCTTGTAGGAGCTGCACTGAATGTAAGAACATTAAGAAGACATTGGGTGAAAAGGAGGAGAGGGACGAAAAAGGGGAAGAGAAAGCAAGGCTGGGCTGGGCACGGAGAGGCAATCAAAACAAAGCAAGGCAAGGCATGGCTTGATTCTTAGACCTTAGTGAGAGACATTAATCCCAGCTTTCCTCATGTGTAAGAGCTCATCTCTTGATACTGTGTCCACACACAAAGATCTGGGAGAATATATTTAGATCCGAATCATTCATTTTTACATGGCAAAGGGTGAATCCCATCAAAATTAAAACAGGCTTCTGTCCGTCAAGGAATCGAGTAATACTGATGCATCCATGGGACTTCTTAACAAGACAGATGAGCAGCAGTCTCTGCATCAACCACAAGATTTCAGGGTGCTAAAAGACACGTTTATGCAAGCAATCAAACGGCTTCATGCAGTTTTCAGTCATACAGAGAAGAAGGTGATTAAAATTGGGTCATGTCCTGACGATACCCACTTTTTCTGAACAGGTCAGACTTTTGTAACTTCTCCATGAGTCCTGAATTATTCAGCTTTCCTAAGTTTCCTGCTCTGTCACTTGGATTTCTGACAGCTTACAAATCCAGCCGAGGGCCCATTTGCTCTGATCCCAGCCCTGCAATGCTTCCCTCTCCCCTGCAAGCCCTCGCAGAAGCAGAGCAATGCTCTTGCTGCCTGGGGAACTGAGCCTTCCCTTTGCATTTCCCACCTTCCCAGAGCATCAAGACTTCTTGCGGGGCGCACTTGCAGGATGTGAGCTCCAAGCAAGCAGCACTGCAGTAGCAGGTGTCTTCCTATGAAGAAGAGACTCAGCTGAAAGATGTTTAAGAAGCTCAGTTTGACATGGGGAAGGAATATGCTCTTCCAGGCAGAGGACTGAGGATGCTGGCGGTGTCTCCCCAGCCATCGCTAACTCCCTTTGCAAAGTCTTCTTAAACTCTGATGCATTACTGAGGAGAACAGCAGGTCATAAAACATGTAATTAAAGCATTCAGATTAGCCAAATGAAAAACACAGAAGGGTTTTCTCACGAGAAAAATCTGGATTCACAAAAACATGTGGTCCTAGTAGTTTGATTCTTTTTCCAAGGCATTCCTGCCTTTTTCCTGTGAGTTTTATGTATCTCACAGAGGTTTGTTCCTTTGTTACCTTTGTTTCCAAGACAACATTGGGGTTGGTGTGAGGGAAAAGTCACCATGATTGTTTTCTAATCTACCTACTGATTCATGTAAGTGTACCGAAAAAAAGAAATACCTTTGTTTTCTGAAAAAACTGTGAGATACCCACATGTATGTTAAATTAAGGCTTTAACTCAAAGCACCCATTTGTATGCAGGTTATCCACATGCCAGCATTTCCTGGTCATTTCAAAATGCCCTCAGACATACAGCCTATTCTTTGTAACTCTCCGATGTCTCAGCGCTTTGCAAGATCACAGGTAGAGCAGAGTTCCGGCCAGCTTTGCTGACGGGAAACTGCCAGAGAACTTCTCATACGGTGACTGTCTCACAGGCGGCATTTCTCAGAGCTGAAGGAAGCCCGTTCCAGTGAGCCCGGCCAAGCTGGACAGATGCCTGCAGCTGCTGCTGGCGGTGTCTGTGCTGCCACACTATCTCCGCATTTCAGGGCAGGCCAAAAGGCACTTACCGTTGTCAGGAGCCAAGAGGCAGGAGCACACTCCTCAGTCCCTGATGCTGCAGGAGGCAGCGGTGACCTCTTTTTCTCTCCGTCATTGCCCTGGAAACCACCTGGGATTTCAGGAGGTCTCTGCTCTGGCGTCCTGCTCACAACAGAATCAGGTATGGAGTCAGACAGCGTTGCTCAAGGCTTTATCCAGTTGGGGCTGGAAAACACCCAAGGTGTGAAACCAGTTCCAATGCTTGGATACCCTCGTGGAGAAAAAGATTTTCCTTATCTCTGCGCTGAACCTGCCTTATTCCATCATCTAACTCTTGTCTGTTTTCCCCCTGCCGAGCACCATGGTGACCAGACTGGCTCCATCTTCCCGAAGAAGTCTCCGTAGGGACTGGCAGGCTGCTACGAGGTTCCTGAGGCCGCCTCTTCTGCAGGCTGAACAAGGTTCTTCCCCTCAGTTTCTCCTCCCAGGCATGTGCTCCAGCCCCTGAGCATCTCGGAGGCCTCCCACTGCGCTCGCTCCCAGTTATCAACATCTTCCTCCATGGGGTGGCTTGACTGGCCAACAGCCCAGCAGGCACACAGCTGCTCACTCCCTCCTCCTCCTCCCCCTCCCCAGGGGGGGCCCCAAACTTGACACAGCAGTGTACAGGTGGTCTACAGAGCGATAAGCAGGGGGACACAGTCGCTTCCCTCACTCTCCTGCTGACACTCCAGTTCACACACTCCAGGACACCGCTGGTGGCCTTTGCTAGCAGGTCGCACGGTGGGATCGATCGTTGTCGTTTGTCCCCCAGCACCACCAGGGCCTTTGAGGCAGGGCTGATCCCCAGCCAGGCATTCCTCAGCCCCGGCCACTGCTGGTGTCAGTCTGTCCCAGGTGCAGGACCTGGCCTTTGTCTGTCTTCTCTGTCATGAAGTTCCTGACAGGACAGTCCTTCTGCCTGGCACGTTTCCCCTGAACAGCTTCGCTAAGGCACAGGAACGATCCCCCCCCCCCCATTTAGTGTCATTGACACACGTGGTGAGAGTTGCCTCCTCCAGGTCATGGATGCAGGTGATAAACTGCACAGGGCCCAGGAGCATCCCCTGTGCTGCCCCACGATGCCCCAGGATGTCTCACTGGCCTCCACGTAGGGTATGACCCCTTCACCACTGCGCTCCCAGCCTGATCATCCAGCTGGTGTTTTACCCATCTGTTTGTCTACCCCTCCAGACTGTAATGGCCTAACGTGGGAGCAAGAATAGTGAGGGAGATCATGCCATGTGTCTTGCTGAAGCTGACGTAAACGATGGCCCCTCTTCTCGCCTCATGCATAACTGCAGTTAGTTTGTCATGAAGGCAACCAGGTTGGTGAGGCATGATATACCCTTGGGAAGTCCATGCTGACGGCTTGTGGACACGTTCTTCTCATCTGGGTGCCCAGATATGTCACCTGAGAAGACTCTACCTGATGGCACACTCCTCACCAAAGTGAGCTGGTGCAGCCTGGGGTTCCCTGGGTTGCAATGTTGGCCACTTTCCAAGACGGGTGCAGTTTTTGCACGTCCTCACTCACAAGAGACCTCTACCAAGCCTGTGAACTTTGAAAAGGGATATTCAAAAGAAATATTGATCTTCCCCTGTACCTTCATCATCACTACTCTGCCCATTATATGGAGTTTTTAATTTCCCTGATCTTTCCTATATTTTCACCTCTCCTGATAACAACAACCATTTCTAAAGTCATCTTTCCAGCAGACTGTCTAGACAAAGGCCTTTTCCATTATGCTCCAGTTTTCGCCTCCCCTTACTCTTTGTTCCTTCACATTCCTGTCACCCACCCCAAGCTGCTGTTTTGACATCAGGGAGTTAAATGCTTGCCCTGTGATTAAGTAGCTGTCCTGGTTTCAGCAGGGATAGAGTTAATTTTCTTCCTAGCAGTTGGGATAGTGCTGTGTTTTGGAGAGTATTGTTGATAACACACTGATGGTTTTAGTTGTTGCCAAGCAGTCAAGGACTTTTCATCTTCTCATATGGCCTGCCAGCGAGAAGTTGGGGGGCACCAAGAAGCTGGGAGGGGAGACAGCCAGGACAGCTGACCCAAACTGACCAAAGGGATATTCCATACCTTATGACATCATTCTCCATATAGAACTGGGGGCTTGCCAGGAGACGGGGCAGGTTGGGATCTTGCTGAGCATCGACTTCAGGTGGTGAGAAACTGTGCTGTTCATCACTTGTTTTGTATAGTCTATTATTATTATTGTTGTTATTACTAACATCATCATCATCCTTTTCTGTCCTATTAAACTGTCTTTATCTCAACCCATAGAGATTTCCTTTTTTCCATTTTCAGTCCTCTCCCCCATCCCAGGAAGGGGAGTTAGAGAACAGCTGTGGGGTTGGTTTAGGTGCCGACCAGATTAAATCACGACACTAGTCCAATTTGCTCTTTAGCCAACTCTTTAGCTGTGTTTATATCTAGCTTTTGGCACCTACCTGTCTAAAACATTCCTCATATGATTATCCCTTGGAGAAATGCAACATCATTAGAGGCAGCTTGTAGTAAGCATATGGTGCAGAGTGTGTTTTAATGTCGATGAAACTTTATCGTGCTTGACTTTTCTTTGCTTGCAAATAGGAAAAAAAAAATATACGTGCAGCCATTTCTCTAAGGAAAGCAAGTGCGGGTTGGTACAAAGGAGCTGTAACATCTAGCTGCAGAATTCAGTGGAGAAGTCTGATGTAAGGAAAAGTCCCCGGTGGCCAATGAGAGAAATGGTGGGGCTGGGGAGCTGAGGTGAAGGTTGTCCATGCTGTGTCAGACCTCAAGGGAGTGCTTTTCCTCCTGTCCAGGCGTCCTTAGGAGAGACCCTGGAGCAATATCTACTGAGGAATGCTGCCATCACCTCTTCTCTAAACTGAAAAGTGGTAAAATACACCCTTGGAAATAAAACCTCCTCTTTGTTAGAAGTTCTTTGAAATCTTTCTCCACAACTACACTAGGAAACAACTCCAATTATCTGTACAACTCTTGAAGACTTGAAGAAAATCACAGGGAGAGAGATGGCTCGTTAGGGCTTACTTTATTTTAATGAGTCCCATGGTGTATTTGGTGCTGAGTAACAAACCTCAGGTACTGAGAGGAGATTGCACAAACCTCTCAAAGACTCAGTGTAAAAGGAAAAAACCCAAAGTACCTTGAAGCATTGAGTCCCACTGAGCACCATGACCAGCAAAGGCTCCCCGAGGACTCGTTAGAAGGGATAATTGGAGGCCATGATTGCAGGCAGGCAAAGGTAATGTACAGGCAGCTGAGATGCAGAGGAAGCCCTGCTTTTGTTTGATGAAGCAGAAGGGCCAAGGCCTGACCCCCAGCCCCTGGGAAGGCAGATCCTGTCCTTCACGCCTTGCTCAGGGCTCTTCCTGGGGCAGTGGGATGTGGGGGGTGTTGTGCTGAGTGAAGGACAACGGGATGGCAGTTCCCAGCCTTACTGGGGGTGTGCAAGGAGGCAACGAGGCCCCCCCAGTGCCTTAGGACAACATGTCTCCTCACAGGCCTTGGTGGCAGAGACGATTGCCAAGGGGACACAGACTTGGGTTCTCTTGGCTACTTCCAGCCTTGCCAGCGCCCTTTGCCATCTCCACCACACGTTGTCCTACGCTGTCCCACAGCTGCTTCTTTTCCCTGCACACTGTAGACACCCATCTCACTTCCTCACCTTGCTCTCACCCTGGCATTTCCATACATTCACGGACATCTGTCCACCCTCACGCTCTGTTCCTTGAAACACACAGAGATGGACTGATCTCACACTCCTTCGGGATGACTTCTTGTACCACAGCACTACCCTTGGAGTGACAGTTCTTCCTCCTCATGTCCAGTCTCCACCTTCCACGCTGCACTGTGTGGCAGCGTTTCTCTCTCCTGTTGTTTCCTACCTCCAAGGAAAGCTCCACCATCTGAGAAACAACCCTTCAGGCAGGCATCCCAACCCACCAGTCTTCTTGAGGCCTTTCACCTGACCAGGCAGAAGTAACCTCACCATGATCTCCCAAGGCTGCTAGCCTTTCAGCTTCTCAGATGATAGACACGACCAAGCCGTGTGCCTGCTGCTGTCCCATCATGTTCTCAGGCAGAACAGACATGACCACCAAGATATAAGCCCCCTTCCTGGACTAAGCCTAGGTCCTTCGGCAGATGGGATCTCACAGACAATGTGCCAACCAGGTGCCTTCTGCTGGCCTGTCAGAGATGCTGGCAGATGTGAGCTTTAAAGCACATATCCCAGCCATGGGCCAAGGTCTGGCCTATCAGCTATTTCAGAGTGAAGTGACCTCAGAGTCCCTTTCTCAGCCACGTTCCTGCTGCTGGCCTATCACCTCCAGAGGCAGAACTGACCTCACCTCCCCATTTGCTTCCTACTGGATTATGAGGTACTTATACACAATTGACCACATCATACCATATCCAACCATCACCCTCTTTGTGGCCCAGTACCTGAGCAGGTAAAAGTAAGCTGCTTTCATCAAATTTATCCAGTAGATTTCCTACCAACAATTTGAGTGGAGAAATGTTCCTCAGAGGAACTGCTGTATTTCTACCGCTGCATTTTCTATCTCTACTTCGGCCTCTTTGTTTTGTCTTCCTCTGTCGATTCTGTCTCCAAAAGCTCTCCAAGGGAGAGACTCATGGAATCATCAAATAACTCAGGTTGGAAGAGAGCCCTGAAGTTCATCTTGTCTGGCTATCCTGCTCAAGGCAGGGTTAACCTGATGAGGTCGCTCAGAGGCTCTGCCCAGTTTGGCATCATCCACAAAGGAGCTGAAAATGCCCTCTGTCACATTGTACAGGGAGTTAATAAAGACATTCAACAGGGTTGGCCCAATCCGACTACATGGAGACTATGGAGACCATGTCAAAGCCCTTGCTAAGGTCCAGGTACGAAACATGCCCTTCTTGTCCCTACCCATGTGGGTTCGGCAGTCCCTTCCTTCTCTTCAAGTGCCTGTAAATCCCTGCAGGTGTATTTGGCCCATCACCTTCTCAGGGACTAAGGTGAGGTTGACCAGCCTGTAATTCTCCCAGTCCTCCTCCTTGCCCTTCTTGAAGAAATGTTTGATGTCTGCCTTTTCTGAGGATCCCAGAACCTCTCTGATTGCTCTGACACGTTTGAGGGCACAATCCAGAAAGGGTGACGCGAGCAGACAGGAGTATTTGCAATGAGCCTGTCCAAGGCGGGTGAGAGGAATCTCAAGGGGAAGTTGGGGGTTGTTCCTGCAGTCACAAATAGAAACGTCAAGGCCCTGTGAGATGTCCGCACCTGAGCTGGCCTCATTGACTCCTCATATACACAGGGGTGTTCAGAGCCACGAGTCCTTCCCTTGCAGACACAGAGGCAGTGCATCGCAGCAGTCACAGTGTCTCTCTGGCCTCTTGTTGC
Source organism: Grus americana (assembly GCF_028858705.1). Lineage (NCBI taxonomy): Eukaryota > Metazoa > Chordata > Aves > Gruiformes > Gruidae > Grus > Grus americana. The sequence goes on from NW_026562047.1 coordinate 303,387, forward strand.
CACTCCGGGAGGAGGCTGGGAGGCACCTCAGCCCTGCAGTGTGTCGCCCTGCCCTGCACTCATCTGAGATGCCCCACGGCATGAGGAATGGACACCGGGACTTAGGTCCAAGGAAGCCCATCCCAGTGCTGCATTCAGGTGGTTTCCCAGGGGAAGTTACTCTCCCAGTGAAGTGACCTCAAGACACTGTCTGTCCCACAAGCCTTTTCTGGCACCTCTGAGGAATAGCTGATGGCATTCATGCTCACTCAGGTTCATCTCCCCACATGCACATGATGTGCATGCTTCTATCTCGTCTGTAAAATGCAGATGTGGACTTCTGACCTAGTCATGCAGTGTCCTCCTTCTGAACAGGAGGGACAAACCACCTCTCTGAGCTGGAGTGAGAAGCCAGTGTTGGGAATGGTGGTTGCAAGGGGCTGGCCTGTGATGATTGCCCTGGGGCACTTTCCTTGGGGTGTCCAGTGACCATGACCAGGCCAGACCCTGCTCTGCTGGTCCTTCAAGGCTATCCCAGGAGGACTGGCTGTGCGAGGACACTGCTGCGTTCCCCCACCCCGCACATTCAAACACTTGGTCTGTTCACTGGTGTTTTCCTCACCAGGGCACTTTCTTGAGCTTGTTCTGGACAGCCACTTTGAAGGAAGACCTACGCCTTCAGGCACTGCCTCAGGAGGTCCCCTTGTCTGACGGAAACACTGTTATGGGGGCAAACTCTGTCAAAGTAGTGCCCATTGCCTGTCCCTGCCTATGATCACAGGACTGCCACGCAGCAGGACTCTGACCAAGCTGCCAGTGCTCTCAGGCCTTGCACCAAAACAAGAGCTCAGAAAGAGAGTGTGGAAGTGAAAAGAGAGCAGCTCAGGAAAGACCAAGCGCTGGTGCTGCTTGGCAGTGCTCCTGTGCTGGGACTCTTTTCCCCTCCACCTGTGCACACAGGCACTGACCTGCAGCTCCAGAAAGGTCTCTCAGGAAGGATCTCAAACAAACCAGTCACTGCAGGGTCCTTTGATTTCTTTAAATGTACAGACAGTCTTGCTTCTCATTAACACACTCTCTGGATCACACAGGAAAGGTAGATCCTGATGCAGAAGAGGGATGAATAATGACATTGCTTTGTGGACCACATTATCATCAGTAAAACAAAAGAAAAAAACCGAAATCCCCCCCAAAACAAAAGCAACAAAAACTTCAGAAGACAGGTTGGGACTGCAATGAGTTATATTATGAGTGATATGGAGATGATGATGAACAGTTTATTGCTTCTGAAAATCATCCCGTCCTCAGTTTCCACACTGCATCCTTGAGCTCCTGGTTCCTCATGCTGTAGATGAGAGGATTCACGGCTGGAGGTACCACCGAGTAAAGAACTGCCATTACCAGATCCAGGGATGGGGAGGACATGGAGGGGGTCTTCAGGTAGGCAAATATGCCAGTGCTGATAAACAGGGAGACCACGGCCAGGTGAGGGAGGCATGTGGAAAAGGCTTTGTGCCGTCCCTGCTCAGAGGGGATCCTCAGCACGGCCCTGAAGATCTGCACATAGGACACCACAATGAAAACAAAACACCCAAAGGCTAAACAGGCACTAACCACAATTAGCCCAACTTCCCTGAGGTAGGCATCTGAGCAGGAGAGCTTGAGGATCTGGGGGATTTCACAGAAGAACTGGTCCACAGCATTGTCGTGGCAGAGGGGTAGGGAAAATGTATTGGCCGTGTGCAGCAGAGCAGTGAGAAACCCACTGCCCCAGGCAGCTGCTGCCATGTGGGCACAAGCTCTGCTGCCCAGGAGGGTCCCGTAGTGCAGGGGTTTGCAGATGGCAACGTAGCGGTCGTAGGCCATGATGGTGAGAAGACAATACTCCCCTACAATAAAGAAGAGAAAGAAAAAGAGCTGTGCAGCACATCCTGAGTAGGAGATGGATCTGTTGTCCCAGAGTGAGCTGGCCATGGCTTTGGGGAGAGTGGTGGAGATGAAGCCCAGGTCTAGAAGGGAGAGGTTGAGGAGGAAGAAGAACATGGGGGTGTGGAGGTGGTGGTCACAGGCTATGGCAGTGATGATGAGGCCGTTTCCCAGGAGGGCAGCCAGGTAGATGCCCAGGAAGAGCCCGAAGTGCAAGAGCTGCAGCTCCCGTGTGTCTGCGAATGCCAGGAGGAGGAACTGGGTGATGGAGCTGTCATTGGACATTTGCTGTCTCTGGGCATTGGGACCTGTCAAAGGAGGAAGAAGTAGTGACAAGTTAGGGTAGACATCTCAGAGAAGTATTTCTTCCAGTTCTCATGGAAACCCCCCAAACCGCCTCTTTCCTTTCAGAAAGACCTTTTGCTGGTCCATTTAGTGAATTCGGGTGGGAGCTGGCTGAGGATCCCCCAAGTGGCACTTCTGCTTGTCGCTGAGAGAAACCTTGTGGGTCCTGTGTGGCAAAGGGACTGTCCCTTTGTGCAGACTGACAGTCTGTCCGTCAGACCCGGTCTCAGTTACCCTAGGCTGTCACCTCCTTGAGCTGGAGAGCGATTGCACCCAGACCCCCCTGAGAAGAAAATGGACAATGGGGTGAATGCAGTTCCCAAGTGCCCATCTCCAAACTCCTCACATTGTCTCAGCTCAGCCCTCCCCTCCCAGCCAGGGACGCAGGGGGCTCATCACAGGTGCTTGCATACACCCTGCCAGCAGCATTTCCATGGCCTTAGTACTGAGGGGCTGCTACGTAACACACAGACGGAACGGGAAGGCTGTGCCCTTCTGGAAGACAGCCTGCAGCACAGCAGGATGGCCCAGGGAAATAACCGAATGTCCTCAAGATCACCTGTCCGGAACAGTGAGTTGGCTCACTGAGCCCTGCAAGCAGCATTGCCCGGAGCTCCCACCTTAGGTGGGAAGAAAGGCAGCATGAAGAGGAGGGGGGAACTGGAGAAATTCCCCAGTGCCCCTGTTGATGGAGGCAGTACGGGGACAAACGGATGAGCACTTGGGAGATTCCCCTCATCAGGGGTCCATCTGCCGAGGAGGTAACTCATGCCGTGGAGCACATGGCCTTCAAGGTGAAGGCCCTGCTGTGTGGCAGAAGAGATCAGGGGCTTGGTCCGGGGAAGGCGTCGGCGCTGTAGCAAATGGCACAGAGGTGCCTGAATTCCCCCCCCTCCCCTGGCATTTCTGGCAGCAGCTTCTTCTCACTCCCTGCCCATATCTCTGCAGCCTGGAGCTGTTCCTGCCGGGATTTGTTTCTCTGTCCCCACATCTCCTCCCTGTCAGTGCTCACAGACCCCATCGCACCCACTGTGTGCTCAGCTCTGCCCTGCAGACCCCTCCTGGAAGCAGGGACATCTCTGTGTGTGCGGGGGCTCAGCAGCAGTTCAGAGAAGTCTGAATTAGAACTAGGGTCTCCGTGCCTTCACCAGAGCAGAAAAATAAATTCCCATCTCCCACTGCCCCCCAGCCAATGAAGAGCGGAAAACTGAAAGCACAGGTTCCTGCACTTTCAGGTACATGTTGCCTTGATGTCCTGCTTCAAAAGGACCCTCTGCAAATGCCCTGGCGGGGGATCTGAACCTGTGAGCACCTCTGACCCATGCAACACCCTCTTGACTCCAGAAGGCCTCTGCCCTGCCAGGCATCACCCCTTCCACCCAGAGCTTATCCCCAGGTGCTGTGGGGAGCTCCCCAGGCAGGCTGAGTGCTGACCCTGGCAGGCAGCAGAGTCCCTGCTCCAGCACACAGCCCCTGGGGTGCAGGGACCCCGCTCTGAAGGACAGCCCTGGGCACCCCTGGCTGCACACCTGGCTGCACACCCTTGCAGCCAGCCCCAGGAGAAGGGAAACTTCGTGTGCTGTCCCTCTGATGGTGCTACGCAGAAGCCCTGCTCTGGAGCATGTCCTTCTCCACAGTAAAGAAACCCTGATTGCCATCCTGCCAGATCTTAGCTGCAGCAAGATGTGTGAGCTCTAGGAAGCCCCTCCAGGACATTTGTGTATCGACCTGGAGCCAGACACTTACCGTGTCAAGGCCTGTGTAGATTTCTCCAACAGCGAACTCTCAGCATTAGCCCACTCCACAGTGCCTGTAATATCTCTGCCGTTTCCCCCTCTGCCCTCGCTGCCTGCAGGCAGTGCCCTCAGCCCTGCTGCGCTTTGCAGAGGAGCTGCTCCTGGGCAGAGCTGTCTCTCTGCAGCGCTGCCCGCTTGCCAGGAGCTCCCTCCATCCCAGGAGCCCAGCCCAGCTCAGCAGCAGAGGACCAGCCCAAGGCAGCACTTTCTCTGCCCCCTCTGGGCTCCCTCCAGGTGTCCCTGGGGCTCTGGGGGAACCTGCTGTGAAACAGCCTGAAGCAATCACTGATGTTCCCTCCCTCCGCTGGGGAAGGACACTTCTTTCCAGTAGAGTCATTTCTCCAAACAGACTGAGTCATGTCCAAGATTCACCTTTTCATGTCCCATCATTAGAGACAGGAAACCAAGACAGTGACCAGGAGGGATCTCCTTTACCTCTGCTGAGGGAAGAGATGCACCCGAGTCATTAGACGCATCTCAGTTGTTTTATAGTCCTGGGGCCGGATGGGGACTCAGCTCCCTGCCACAAACCCTCAGGATGTCGGATTCCTCTTGCCTCAGTTAAGGTGTGCACAAAACAGGCACCTGCATGTGAGCTGCTTGTCCCAGCTCGCATGGTAATTCATGAAGATAAAGGCCATGAGTGAGCTGCTGAGACACAACACCTGGTTATCTTTGAGATGCCAGAGGTGACCAAGATGTGTGCTGGTAACTGCAAGATCTAATGGAGCACTTCCTAGAGACAGGGCAGCATCTGGGGCCATCACCTTGGAGGCTGGTGGGAAATTTCTTTGGCCAGGTGAAATGACAGCAGATGCCCACGTTTATGACAACTGAAACTGTAACTATACCTTAGCTCCAGGGCATCCTATAGAGGTCTTCAACTGACCAAAAGGAGTGCCTTCCTGAGGAACCTGTCCTTCCTGGAGATCTGCTACACGTCAGTCACTCTGCCAAAAATGCTGGTGGGTTTCCTGACGGAAGACGGCAGGATCTCCTTCCTTGGCTGTGCTGCCCAGCTCTATTTCCTGGTTTTGCTGGGCAGCATCGAATGCCTTCTCCTGGCTGCCATGGCCTACGACTGCTACATAGCCATCTGTGACCCCCTGCACTACACCCTCATCATGAGCAGGGGTGTCTGCATCAGACTGCTGGTGGGGTCGTGGGTGGTCGTCGTACCAGTGCAAGTAGGACAGACCTACCAGGTGTTCACTTTGCCCTTCTGTGCATCCCGGGACCTTCGCCACTTTTTCTGGGATGTCCCCCCTCTGCCGGAACTGGCCTGTGCAGACACTTTCTGGAACCAAGTGATGCTGTACACCATCATCCTGGTCTTTGCGATCCTTCCCTTCTCCTTCATAGTTATTTCTTACATTAAAATTATCAGGGCAATTCTGAGAATACCTTCAGTTCTGGGCAGACACAAAGCCTTTTCCACCTGCTCTTCACACCTCGGGGTGGTGACACTCTTCTATGGCTCAGCCACAGTTGTCTACTTAAAGCGACGGTCAAGGGATTCTGTAGACCCTGACAAGTACCTTGCCCTGTTCTACACAATTGTGACCCCCATGTTTAACCCTGTCATCTATAGCCTGAGGAACAAGGAAGTGAGAATTGCCTTGAAGAGACTCCTATGGACAAAGTGATACTACAGAGTATGTAAAATAGCCCCAAATAGTCCCAAATGCCCCACTGGGGTACGTGGTTGCCTGAAAAAAGGCATCCCACATTTGCCCCAAAAAACCCCACATGTCCAGCCTGGCTTCCATCCTCCTCAAGAAGGGGGAAGGTGGCCTGAGCCATTCCTGGTATGTCATGCCCCACCATGATTAATACAAACAGCTCCTTCAAGCTCTGTCTGACCAATGTAAAGTTAAAGGGATATAGCTGAATCGTGGTCAGCAGTCAATGAGGCCCAAAGGTGACACAACCGATGAAGAGATGACTACCCTCAGGTTTGAGAAATCACTTCCTAGACCCCATGGACTGTCTAGAGTGTCACCGCATGGAATCAACCTAAAAACATTAAAAGTCATGAAGGTCATCTTCCCCTGCTATGATGTCTTGCACTGAGTTGTGTAATGCTTCACTAACTTGACAGAAAGAATAAACAAAAAAAGTCACCGGGGGGAAAGTCCAGCACTGGGATAGAGTCCCAGGGACCCATGGAGTGTCTTTTTGCCATGGTTTAATACCAGTCGGCAAGTAAGCACCACACAGCAGCTTGCTCACTCCCCACCCTGGTGGGAAAGGAGAGACTCGGAAGGGTAAAAGTGAGAAAACTGGGGGGCTGAGATAAAGGCAGTTTATTAGGTAAAGCAAAAGCCGTGCACACAAGCAAAGCAAAACAAGGAATTCCTCCATCACTTCCCATCAGCAGGCAGGTGTTCAGCCATCTCCAGGAAAGCAGGGCTCCATCACGCGCAATGGTTACTTGGGAAGACACACACCGTCACTCCCAATGCCCTCTCCTTCCTTCTTTTTCCACCAGCTTTTATGGCTCAACACGATGTCATATGGTATGGAATATCCCTTGGTCAGGTGAGGTCAGCTGTCCCAGCTGTGTCCCCTCCAAACTTCTCGCTGGTGGGATGGTGCGAGAAGCAGAAGAGGCCTTGACATCGTGCAAGCACTGCTCAGCAGTAACTAAACCATCCCTGTGTTATCAACACTGTTTTCAGCACACATCCAAAACACAGCCCCATGCAAGCTACTATGGAGAAAATTAACTCCGTCCCAGCCAAAACCAGCACACGCATTTATGTACTGAATCTGCTTTGCCAGTCTGAAACTGTCTCTTTAAAAAATGAGCCAGTGGGGGGTTGTAGCCCAAATGCCTATGCAGCATGAAGTGGGTTTCCCCAAACGGAGCAGCTTTGCACAATGTCTGCTCCACGAGGGGAAATATCTCAGCCTGCAATTGCAAATGGCTGATGCTGTGGAGGACAAATGTGTTTCCTGAGACAATATTCGATAAGTAAACAATACAAAAAGATTGGGAAGGTGAATGGGTAGGACAGAAACAGGAAAATTGCCCATCCACTGGAGCTCTGCAGAAGGAGGCTGGAGTGGTGCCCAGCATGAGGTGCTACAGTGGGATCAGCACCTAGACAAGACTTTTGTAGGGAAGGCTTTGCAAAGGAATAGCCTGACCTCACCCACCTGAAAAATAGACCCCGGGCAGCGTATTGAAGTGATGGTGAGATATGTCCCGGGGTAAAAGACCTTTGATGAGAGAAGGCTGGAGAGCTTTGGGTTGCAGAGATTGGAGGTAGTCCTCTGGCAATCTGAGTAGACTAAGCTTTGGAAATGAGGAAAATAAAGAAGCTCTCAAGGTTGTTTAAGGAATTAGTGGTACTGTCACTAATAACACGAACAGCACAGTGCTGTAAGGGAATTCCTTCTTTTTCTTCATTAGGATTAATCAAAGCACTTCAATTTCATTCCCAACATTCATTTCTACTTTACAAAAGAGCCATAAGTTCTCAGCAGTTAGCCTCTGGCATGAAGTTCTTAAAACGCAGTGCTGCTTCTCTCACTGTTACCATTTCAATATTACACTTCTTAGACAGTATTGCCCTTAAATTATCCCTGCTTCATCTCTCTCCTCCCTGTTGTGTGGAGGAGAGGGAGGTGGAAGAGGGGAGCTGTTGCTTTTTTAGCCACAGGCGGCCAAGGGACAGACCCCAGCTTATGCAAAAGCACAAAGGAAGACAACATTTCCACGTGGTGTACGCTAAAACAACACCGCTACCTGCATTTCCAGTCTCTGATGTCCTAACTGTGCGGCAGGGAGCCTGGAAGCTCTGAGCTCCCTTCATCTGCCCTGCAATTCAGCATGTAAAATGAAACTAACCTCCTCAAAGAGATTCTTCTGGTTCTCTTCAGAACCTACAGCACCACATTTGCCAGGAGACTGGCCAGGACAGGGAAAGTGGACTCGCATTCCTCTGCACAGAAAGCTTAGGTGTTCCTGGGAATCTCGGGAGGCATGGCATACCGATTCCTGGGTTCAAGGAGCCGCTCAAAGGCTTTGTGTCCATTTCCATAACGGTGGATTCAATGCCTGGCACACGTGGAGCCTCTGTACTGGGATGCTGATGTCTATGGAGCAACCTGCTCCGACCTCCGAGCTGGCCCTGCTTGGAACCAAAGGTAGAACTAGAGACCTCCTGAGTACAGGAGCATTCCACCCTGAATCGTCCTATGACCCCCTGCTGCAGAGACCCCCACCTCCAGCTGAATCCTTTCTCCTGGGGCACACTGCAAGGCACGGGCTTATGGAAGGGTTGTTGGGAAAGGGAGCGCTGGGATCTCTGGTCCAGCCTCCCAGCAAAGGGTGGGGTATCGCCAGTCCCACAGTCAGCTTGGCTGGAAACTGAAGACCTCCAAAGATGGAGATCACAGAGAGTTCTGGGTATCCTGCTGCCGTCAGCAGCACCCTCTGTTCACTCTTTCTGAAGGCCCAGTGTGAAGGTCCCAGGAGGAAACTTGTGGCTGTTGCCTCTGCCAGGATTCAGCTGCCTTTGAGTGCCCTGCTCCTCACCTTCAGCAGACTAAAGAGACCCAGTTCCTTCTGCCTCTCCACACGGCTCGTGCTTTAGGCCCCAACTCTCATCATGACAAACTGCCTCTGGACATTCTCCAGTTTCTCCATCCACCTTTCAAAATGGGAAACCCACTGGCTCATATGGCATCCATCATAACTCCCATGCCCTTCTCCTCAGGACACTCCTCAGCCAGGCACGTCATGGTCCTCATGCATGCGGTTTATTCTGCTCCAGATGCAGACCTTGCCTTTCTGTTGGCCAAAGGCATGAGGGTGTGAAGGTCCCTCTGGCCTGAAACTCCCACATGTCAGCATTCGAGATTTGTGGGTCAATGCCTCCAGCAGCATAGCAATATGGGGATTTCTCTCCTGCCAAGTATCAATAATTGTTCCCTACTCCTCTGCCAGGGCAATGCCCTGGACCTGTTCCGACATGAAATCACCCAGGTCCTCAGGCTCCCCTGCTCAGATGTCCACCTCAGTGAGGCTGGGTTTATTGTGGTTAGTGCCTGTTTAGCATTTGGTGTTTTGTTTTCATCGTGGTGTCCTGTGTGCAGATCTTCAGGGCCGTGCTGAGGATCCCCTCTGAGCAGGGACGGCACAAAGCCTTTTCCACGTGCCTCCCTCACCTGGCCGTGGTCTCCCTGTTTAGCAGCAGTACCGTGTTTGCCCACCTGAAGTCCCCCCAATCTCCTCCCCATCTCTGGATCTGGTGGTAGCTGTTCTGTACTCTGTGGTACCTCCAGTAGTGACACACTATTTACAGCATGAGGAACCGGGAGCTCAAGGATGCCCTTGAGAAAATGATTCCAAGGACATTTTGCTACACTGACAGAATTACCACCTCTGTCCACAAATGATTCCCAGTGTATCTGATTCCAGCTTTTGTTTGTTTGTTTGTTGTGAGGTTGGGTTTTTTTGGTTTGGTTTCCTTTGGTTTAAACTATAATTATCATTATTGCTGTTGATATTTTTCATTCACGGTTTTTATGTTTCTTTCTTCACAAATATTTGCATTTACGTCACTGTATCTGAGTCATGTACCAACTTTGCATCTATAAGTGAGCCTGGCTGCCTTTATAAAAGTATGTTCAACACTGCTCAGAGTTAGTGTGACTCGTAGCATCTCGATAACACAGTGGGATCTCCCCAGTGCAGTGCTTTCTGTCCGGGCTCTTTCTCCAAAGAGGCATGAGGAACTGCCCCACTGAAATTCCTCTTCCTCCATGTGTTTGGGAGCAAAAAGCTCAGCGTCTGTTTGTGACCTTTTAGAGACGAGACGTCGGACGGGATTTATGCGTCATCAGTCGGTGTCTGATGACAGGTAAGATGGTGAGTGTAACTGAGGGGTGTGCCCAGGGCTCTCACACAGGTGACATTAAGGACACCCATCGTCTAGGAGAGGAATCTGGAGCTGCCTGGAGGGCGCAGTGGTTCTCCAGGAGCGGCATGTTCCCAGGGTTGAGTGGGTATGGAAGAGGTCGGCAAAGACGGGGTTGAGGCCTAAAGTACAGGACATGTGCAGACCTCCTCGGGGCACTCTCCAGTTCCTCCCCACCTCTCTATAGCAGCAATTCCCACAGAGGGACACACCGGTCCAGATGTCACCACACCACGGCTCACTGCAGGGGGATGAAAACTCAAGATGTCTGGGGTGGCAGAGCTACTTCTACCACGGCCTCAGATGCAGTTGACCTTGTTCACACTGAGCACGCACCACTGCCTTGTATGGTGTCCCTCATAGTGCCTACAGCACAGAGGACCCAAATCCTTGCCTGCTAGCCAAATCATTGTATTCCCTTCCCTGCATGCAGTAGTCATGCCACTCTCCTCGAGCTGCATTTCCCTCTGGACACCTATCAGACAACTTAATGCAATTTCTGGTGCAATGATTGTGAGGCTTTTGGGGAGTCAGCAGTCCTAGGATGAAAGCAAGCACACATTCAAAATTCACCAGGATTCACATGATTTTGAAGGCTTTTGGAAGATGCGGGTATGAACATGTATCACAGTTTCTGCAGGGGCTATGGGAAAGCCCATACGTACAGTAGTGATGTCTCCAGGAGCTGATCTTAAACTCTCCATCTATCCAGGAGCTGGCCCTGGGATTCCCTCATCCCTCCAGTTACCCCATGGAGAAACACATACACACAGACAAACACACACACACACAGACAAACACACACACGCACACACACACACACAGAGACAAACACACACACACAGAGTCATGTATTTGGTAGCGGGAGGGCTACAGGGAGTGGATCTGCAAGAAGCTGCTAGAAGCTTCCCCTGTGTCCGATAGAGCTGATGCCAGCCGGCTCCAAGACGGACCCAATGCTGGCCAAGGCCAAGCCTATCAGCAACTGTGGCAGTGCCCCTGTGATAACATATTTAAGAAGGAAGAAAAAGAGAGCGACTGAGACTATTTGAGAGGAACAACTCTGCAGACACCAAGGTCAGTGCAGAAGGAGGGGGAGGAGGTGCTCCAGGCGCCAGAGCAGATTCCTTTGCAGCCCATGGAGGTTGATGGTGGAGCAGATATCCACCTGCAGCCCACGGACGACCCCACACTGGGACAGGTGGAGACACCTGAAGGAGGCTGTGACCCTGTGGGAAGCCAGCGCTGGAGCAGGCTCCTGGCAGGACCTGTGGACCCATGAAGAGAGGAGCCAACGCTGGAGCAGTTTTTCTGTCAGGACTTGTGACTCCGCTGGGGGACCCATGCTGGAGCAGTCTGTTCCTGAAGGATTGTACCTTGTGGAAGGGACCCACACTGGAGCAGGTCATGAAGAAATGTAGCCTGTGGGAAGGACTCAAGATGGAGAAGTTCATGGAGGACTGTCTCCTAGGAGAGGGACCTCACGCTGGAGCGGGGGAAGCGTGAGGAGTCCTCCGTGAGGAGGAAGGAGGGGCAGAGACAATGTGTGATGAACTGACCACAACCCCCATTCTCCGTCCCCCCATTCTGCTAGAGGGGGAGGAGGTAGAGAAATCGGGTCACTGAGTCTTTGAGAGGTTTGTGCAATCTCCTCTCAGTACCTGAGGTTTGTTACTCAGCACCAAATACACCATGGGACTCATTAAAATCAAGCAAGTCTTAACGAGCTATCTCTCCCTCTGTGATTTTCTTCAAGTCTTCAAGAGTTGTACAGATAATTGGAGCTGTTTCCCAGTGTAGTTGTGGAGAAAGATTTCAAAGAACTTCTAATAAAGAGGAGGTTTTATTTCCAAGGGTGTATTTTACTACTTTTCAGTTTAGAGAAGAGGTGATGGCAGCATTCCCCAGTAGATCTTGCTCCAGGGTCTCTCCTAAGGATGCCTGGACAGGAGGAAAAGCACTCCCTTGAGGTCTGACACAGCATGGACAGCCTCCACCTCAGCTCCCCAGCCCCACCATTTCTCTCATTGGCCACCGGGGACTTTCCCTTACATCAGACTTCTCCACTGAATTCTGCAGCTGGATGTTACAGCTCCTTTGTACCAACCCGCACTTGCTTTCCTTAGAGAAATGGCTGCACATATTTTTTTTTTTGCCTATTTGCAAGCAAAGAAAAGTCAAGCACGATAAAGTTTCATCGACAATAAAACACACTCTGCACCATATGCTTACTACAAGCTGCCTCTAATGACGTTGCATTTCTACAAGGGATAATCTTATGAGAAATGTTTTAGGTAGGTAGGTAGGTCAGTAGATATATAGATAGATATAGATATAGATATAAACATAACTAAAGAGTTGGCTAAAGAGACAATTAGACTACTTAATGACAGGGCAAGATTTTAACTCCCTGATGTCAAAGCAGCAGCTTTGGGTGGGTGACAGGTATGTGAGTGAACAAAGAGCAGGGAGAGGAGAAAACTGGAGCACAATGGAAAGGGCCTTTGTCTAGACAGTCTGCTGAAAAGATGACTTTACAAAGGGTCATTGTATAATAGACAATAGTTAGATGATGAAATAAGGAAGGTTCAGCACAGAGATAAGGAAAATCTTTTTCTCCATGAGGACATCCAAGCATTGGAACTGGTTTCACAGAGACGTTGTGCCGTCTCTGCCCTTGGGTGTTTTCCAGCCCCCAATGGATAAAGCCTCGAGCAATGTGGCCTGACTCCACATCTGATTCTGCTGCGAGCAGAAGGCCAGAATAGACACCTCCTGAAATCCCATTTAAGAAAGTCGAAACCAAAAAGATGCAGCAGTTTCTTGTCCTCAAGGTCTGCATTTGATGACAGCAGGGAAAGTTCTCAGGTTCCCTGTGACCATGGAAGTAAGTCAGGTTCTTAGTTTAGTCAGAGCAGCTGCAGCTGTCATGCCTTGCTCCAGGCACTGCTGCTCAGGTGCAGGCCTGCTTGACAGGTATCCCCAAACTGTCCTGACCATTTCCTTTGCTTCACCATTCATTCCCTTGTCACTCCCTTCCCACCTCTCCAGTCCTACTCCTTATCCCCTCCCATGCAAAAAGACAACCCCTTTTATCCATTTCCTCACAGGCCCTGCACATTCTCCGTTTGAACCCTTATTTGGTGTTTCTGAGGTGGTTAAACGTTGCTTTCTGCCTTGATTAGCAACTACACTACACTAGTACTCTTTTTCTCATCTGTAGTGTCCTGTGGCTACCTAAGTTATCACCTTGTTAGAGGCACCATGGCTCAGGATGAACATCAGCACAGGTACTTTCAATGTTGGAGGTTCATTCCAGAGGGACCTTGACACACCTGGGGATTTGGCCAGCCGAAACTTGAAGATTTAGAAGGAAAAGCTGCAGAACAACTCCGTGCAGCAGCATGGGCAGTGACCACGCAGGCCAAGGAGTGCCTGGAGGAGAAGGGCCTGTGAGTCATGATGGCTGCCGTAGGAGCCAGTGGGCTTTGCATTCCAAAAGGAAAATGGAGAAAATGGAGAGTGTCCGGGGGAGGTCTGCCAAAATGGAGTGAGGAGCCTAAAGCCTGAGCTGTAGGAGAGTCTGAGGGAACTGGGCCTCTCTAGCTGGCTGAAGGGAAGGCATTGGGCAACCTCATAAGAGCCTGCACCTACCTACCTTGAGAGATGAGGGAGCCGAGCTCTCTTCTGCAGTGGCCAATGAACTGACAGAGGAAACAGCCACAAAGTGCCTCTTGGGAGTTTTGGGCTGAGCCTTAGAAAAAATAACATGGACTAGAAGGAGCACTGCTGTGACCTCCACCTTTGGAGCTCTTCAGGTTTCAGCTCCGCAAAGTCACAGCTACGTGGAGGATGGACTAGAGTCCCCCAGCAGTCTCCTCCTGCCAAGCCTTCCAAGAGCTTGTTCCTTGGCACGTGCTGTACAGGAAGAGATTAAGCTGGAGGTGAGGCTCTCTACATCATAGGATAATTCAGGGTGGAAGGGAGCTCTGGAGGTCTCAAGTGCAATGCCCAGCTGAAAGCAGGGCCAGCTCTGAGATCAGACCAGGTTGCTCAGGAAATGTCAGCATCCACAGAGAGAATTTACACACAAACCAGGTCACCATTACAGAACTGGAGACGAGGCATTTGACCAGTTCCCTGAACACCGCTATCGGTAGGCCATGCCTCCTGAGATTCCTGGGAACATGCACCTTCTTTTCCAAGGACTGGGTTCCTTATGCAAGTTCCCTGGCATATCTCCAGACCATGGAGTGCTTTAGACTGTAAACAGAATTGAAAGAAAGCCTCTGACTTGGGTACTATCAACCTCATTGCTCAAAGAGAGGGATATGGAGGCATCTCAGAGCTTCCACGTTCCTGCTACAGATTCAATGCCTCATAGGAAGGAGCTGAAGAAAACACTTTTGAACTGGTATAGCCTTTAGATCATTTCACATGTGAAGGCTCTGCTCTCTGCTTTCAATCGTTGGCACCCTGCTTTTCCTCACCTGCTTTTCCTTGCTCTCCTGCCAAAACCTGACCAAGTGATGAGAAGAAAGGCAGCAGAAAGGCCCTAGGCCTCCATGAATCAGCTGTGGTCTGGCAGCTGGAGGGCGATGGTGTCATTTCATTGTACACCCCACAAAGAATCCAGCTAGGAAGTGAATCTGCAAGTCTGAATCGACAAGGTCCATGGACAGCCCAGGCTGTGTCTATGGCTGTGACTGGAGACCCATACACCTGCAGTGCAGATCAAGCTGGGGCTGAAAGTGGGCTTCAATGGGCTCCTGGGCCCATGGACAGGGATGCAGGTGGAGGCTGCAGGTTATGCTGGTCAGGGCCATGAAGGCCGATGGATGCTCTCAGGGCCCTGACACTGCCCCCGTGGCATCCCACCTGCCAGTGCCCGCAGGAGGCCAAAGTCTCATTCCCTCATGTGCAGGGCCTGTGCTCTGCTAATCTCCTTCCCCTCGTCCCTGGGGATGTGGGAGACCACATGGTCACTGCAGACTAGGCTGACACTGGTCTTCACAGCCCTGACCAGTTCTTCCTCTTTTGGGAGTACCCCATCCAGGTGAGCAGAAGACTGGGTGGCCCATTTAGAAGCTGACGCACACACACCCCCACGCCTCCATTTAACCTGTTGCGTGTTCCATAGAGAATGTCCATTTATCTGAGCTGCCCTGACATCCCACAGGGCATCCCCCACTTCTCATCTTCCCTGCTGGTCTCTCCTAAAGATGTTCTATCTCCACCTACCACAAAAGCCCTGGGAGGTGTCCATCCCCACCTCGGCTCTTCTTCCATTGACATCACATCTCTGTGAAAAAGTGTGACGAAGAAGGAGTGGCAGAGAGGTTCTGTGCTGACTGTAACCCCTCATTCACCATCCCCCCCGCACCTCTCAGGGTTGGGGCAGGTAGAAGAATTGGGAATGAAGGAGTAATCTGAGCCTGGGGAAAAGGAGTGTGGTGGGGGAATGGTCTTTCATATTTTTGTCATATCAAAAGTCTATTTTAATTGACAATAAATTAAATTGATCTTCCCCAAGTCAGCTCTTCTTTGCCAATGACAGTAATTAGTAAGTGATCTTCCGGTCTTTATCTTGACCTGTGAGCTAATCTATCTTATTGTCTCCCTTTGTCTTTTTGAGTTGGGGCTGTGAATGAGCATCTGAGTGGGTGTCTGGCTGCTGGCCAAGGCTAAGCCACTACAGA
The DNA here is from genome assembly GCF_028858705.1 of Grus americana. Lineage (NCBI taxonomy): Eukaryota > Metazoa > Chordata > Aves > Gruiformes > Gruidae > Grus > Grus americana. Next base: position 319,062 of record NW_026562047.1, read on the forward strand.
ACCACCACATCAGGAGTGCTGTGTCCAGTTTGCAGCTCCCCGGCACAAGAAAGACCTTGACAGATTGGAGCAAGTCCTGCAAAGGCAAGAAGGATGGTTGGGGCCTGGAGACCATCATGGACAAGGAAAGGTGGAGAGAGTTGGGGGTTTTTTTGAGAAATCCCTCAGAGTCAAACACTAGAAGAAAGACCCAGGCCAGTTGGTGGGATCTCAAACAATGGATTTTTTTCAATATCTCTTGAGACAAGACCATGAACCCCTGATCTAGCTGGACCTGCCTGAGAATGGGCTTGGCTGAGAGACCAGCTGTGTCAAGAGCTATGGGACTTGGATTGTAATGAGTGTCAGTAGGAAACTGGCATTGGCTCTGTCAGACACAGGGGGAGCTTCTAGCAGCTTCTCACAGAAGCCACCCCTGTAGCCCCCCCGCTACCAAAACCCTGCCACGCAAACCCAACACACTCGTTTTCTTTTTATTAATAATGGCAGTGGAGTTGGGTATCATGAAGGCCCGGAGGAGGACAGAGGTGGCCATGCAGCAAAGGTCCCTCCTCAGGACTGAGGTGTATGGCCAGAGATGGAAATGGCCAGTGTGTGGGGCAGCCAGGGAAAATTGCCCTGCCGGGGCAGCGTCCCTAGGGCGTCCAGGGAAAAAGGCACAGACTGGGCCCCTCTCTTCTGCACCTTTGCTCCTTGCTTCCTTCACCGTGCCCCTTGGCTCTGCACCGTGATCTGCACCCTGCCGCATGCCCCCACCCTGCACACTCACACAGCTTAGCTCTACACTGTGTTTGTTCTCTCCTGGGCACATTTCAACCCAGCCCAACCCCTCCCCAGCAATCCCTAATTCTCCTCGCCTCTTCCCAGTACAGTGGCCAAGTCTGGGCTGGCCCACGGCAGTGCCCACGGCAGGGTGCTGCAGAGCTCTGGGCACTCAGCCCACAGCCCCAGCCCCTCTGAAGGGCACAGCAGGTCCTGGGGGGCAGAGCAGGGGGTTCCGGCTCCCCGTCGGTCCCAGGGCTTGACCTGGCCGCAAGGGCATGAGGAAACAGAGGCCACTCACCCTCTGGCTCTCCTCTGTTCCTACTGTAGGTGACCCTCCATGCTGACTGCATTTGCCCCCTTCTCTGCCCCCACCAGCCCCACTCTCCAGGACAGCATGGCAATCCTGGCGCTGGAGCTCCTCAGCTAACAGCTCTCCAGTCTCCCTTCCCTGTGCCAGCGGGGTTCCCGCTGCCTCTCCTGTGATCGCAGAGTCCTCGTTTTCCTGTGAATGCCTGGAATTAACACTTTACTTTAAAAGGTAGAAGGGGACGTTCAGAGTGATGGCATTTGTCTTCCCAAGTAACCGTTACACGAGATGGAGCTCTGCTTTCCTGGAGATGGCTGAACACCTGCCTGCTGATGGGAAATGGTGAAGGAGTTCCTTATTTTACTTTGCTTGCATGCACGACTTTTACCTATTAAACTGTCTTTATCTCAACCCACAAGTCTTTGCACTTTTACCCTTATGATTTTCTCCCCCATGCTGCCGTGGTTGGAGTGAGCAAACGGCTGTGTAGGGCTTGGTTGCTGCTTGGGATTAAACCATGGGACAAAAGTGCTTTGATTTCTCATTCATTCCTGCCCCCCTAAGGGTTGACTTCAGACAAAAAGATGCTGCTGGTTAATTTATTTTGCTTAAATGCAGAGAGAGTCTGGCTCCTCATTTACACAGACACTGTGGGTCACACAAGACAGGTGGATACCTAGGACGGAGGGGATGAATAAAGACATTTCTTTGCAGACAGCATCATCAAAAGTGGAAAAGGAAAAAAAGAGAGAAAATAAAAAAGAATAAACGAAGAGAAGGAAAGACAGGCTTAGACTGTCAAGATATATATTGGGAATGATTTGCAGAGGAAGGTAGACAGTCTCTGGGTGTTAAATACCATCTAATCAGTTTCCTCAGGGCATCCTTGAGCTCCAGGTTCCTCATGCTGTAGATGAGGGGGTTCACTGTTGGATGTAGAACCATGAACAGAACTGCCATCGCCAGATACAGGAATGGGGAGGAGATGGAATGGGGCTTCAGGTAGGCCATCATCATAGTGCTGACAAACAGGGAGACCACGGCCAGGTGAGGGAGGCACGTGGAAAAGGCTTTGTGCCGTCCCTGCTCAGAGGGGATCCTCAGCACGGCCCTGAAGATCTGCACATAGGACACCACAATGAAAACAAAACATCCCCAAACAAGAAAACCACAAACCACAATTAGCCCAGCTTCCCTGAGGTAGGCATCTGAGCAGGAGAGCTTGAGAATCTGGGGGATTTCACAGAAGAACTGGTCCAGGGTATATCCTTGGCAGAGAGGTATTAAAAATATATTGGCCGTGTGCAGCAGAGCATAGAGAAACCCACTGCCCCAGGCAGCTGCTGCCATGTGGGCACAAGCTCTGCTGCCCAGGAGGGTCCCGTAGTGCAGGGGTTTGCAGATGGCAATGTAGCGGTCATAGGCCATGACAGTGAGGAGAAAACACTGCTACAACTAAAAAGAGAAACCAAAATATTTGAGCAGCGCATCCCAAGAAAGAAATTGCACTCTTGTCTCAGAGGTAATTGGCCATGGATCGATGATGCCATGATGGAAGAGCAGTGGAGACAGAGCCCAGGCCGAGGAGGAGGAAGTACATGGGGGGTCTGAAGGCACTGGTTGCAGGCTATGGTGGTGATGGTGAGGCCATTGGAATAGCTGATGGCATTTGTGCTCACTTGGGTTCATCTCCCCACACGCACACACTGTGCATGCTCATGTCTCGTCTGAAGCATGCAAACTTGGACTTCTGACCTTGTCATTCAATGTCCCTCTGGGGAGGGAAGAACAGCCTCTCTGAGCTGGGCTGAGAGGCCAGTGCTGGAAATGGTGCTTGTTATTGGCTGCTCTGTGATGGCTGCCCTGGGGCAACTTCCCCGGGATGTCCAGCGAATAAGGGCCCAGAGCAGACTCTGCTCTGCCGGTCCTCCTTCTCTCTCTCAGGAGGCCTGGCTGTGCAAGGACACTGCCGTGTGCCCCCAACCTCCGCACTCACACGCTGTAGCTGATCACTGGTGTTTTCCTCTCCCTGGCACTTCCCATCCCAGCCCCTCCCCAGCTCTCCCCAGCTCTGCCTGCCCTTGCCCCAGCACAGCCCAGCACAGCAGCCCAGGTTGGGACTGGTCCCACAGCAGGAAATGGAGGTCAGTGACTGTGTCTCTGGCTGGCATGCTGACAAGATCCCCACCCCAGACAGCCTGCAGCCCCCCGTGCCAATCCACTCCCCAGGACAGCACAGAGTCCTGGCCCTGCGGCTCCTCAGGCATCTCCTGCTGCGGCCCTAAGGATAGGGCAGCCTGCCCGGTCGAAGGATTTCTCTTGCCTTGCACACACGTGGTGCCCTGCTCTTCTCCCAGGACATTCCATTTCCCCACAGAGCCTTTCCCCAGGTGAGCATGTCTGTGTTGGCCTGGCCGGCCATTCCCGCACCCTCTCCTCATGCTCCCCGCAGCCCCTGAGCTGGTGGTGCTGCTCTGCAGAGCGCGTGGGCTGTGGTGCCCGGCGCCACGGGCTGACTCTGCAGGGCCGGTGCCGGTCGGGCTGCGTGGCAGACCTAGCTCAGGGCTGTCACTGCCATTGACTGCCTCCCACACAAGTTCTTCTGAGGCCATGGAGGGTGCGCAGAGGTACCCTGCCTCACTTCCAAGGCCATGAGATGCATTTTGGTGCTGCAATGCATCCAGCCTTTGACATTTCACTGAGGGTGATAACGCATCACTCACCAGACTGCTTTCCTTGTGCCCGTTGTGTCCCCCGCGTTGCAGAGCTCGGACTTTCCTGTTCACACCCAGATTTGGCACTTTACCTCTGGTCTCCACCTTGGACAGGCTCACGCTCAGTGGGGCTCCATCCACCGCTGACTCCCCGGCACACGCTGTCCCTGCAGATCCCCTGTGCTCTTCTGGCAGCTCCTGAGTCCCTCCAGAAAAACATTCACTTGCCAGCAGCCCTGTGAACTGCTGTAGAGCCCCAGGCAGGTGAGTTGGGAACCATTCCCCATCCGCATGGGTGTTGGCCACCAACAAGCAACACCGGTACCAGACCTCAGTCCCTAGCAGACCACACTGGGACCTTGATCTCATCCTACGGAGCCCACAGAGAAACAAGCAAAGCAACAAGCCTCTCTGCAGAGTCTATTCTTTGGGCATGTTCTTGAGACCAGCTTCTGAACACCTAAGCCTTCGGGCACTGCCCTAAGACTCCCTTGCATGATGGAAATGCTGCTATGGAGGCCAGCTCTGTATCAGAAGTGCCCGTTGCCTGTCCCTGCCTGCGGTCACAGGACCACCACACAGCACGACTGTAACCAAGCTTCATGAGCCCCCAGGCCTTCCACCAAAAAAGGGCTCAGGAGAGCATGGAAATGGAAGGAGAACAGCTTGGGAAAGACCAAGTGCTGGTGCTCCCTGGCAGTGCGGCTGTGCTGACACTCTTTTCTTCTTCCCCTCTGCACACAGGCTCCCTGCAGCTGCAGAGCAGGTCTTGGAGGAAGGACCTCAGAAAAAAGAGTCAACGCAGGGCACTTTATTTTGTTTAAACACCCAGAGGGTATGACTCCTCATTTGCACAGCCTCCAGGTCACACAAAAGCTGGATAGATTGTGAATTAGAAATGGGTCAAATAAAGACATTTCTTTGTGGAAAGCATTCAGATAAGTAAAACAAAGAAACAAATAACCCACACATAACACACCGCCCCCCTTCCCCCAAGACCAAAATCATCATATAAAAACTTCCAGGAGACTGGCTGGGCCTCTAATGAGATATATTATGAATATTCTGAAGAAGAAAACAGGCAGTTTATTGTTTCTGGAAAGCATCCAGTCATTAGTTTCCTGAGGGCATCCTTGATCTCATGGTTCCTCATGCTGTAGATGAGGGGGTTCACTGCTGGAGGCACCACTGAGTACAGAACAGCCACCACCAGGTCCAGAGATGGGGAGGAGATGGAGGGGGGCTTCAGGTAGGTGAACATGGCAGTGCTGATAAACAGGGAGACCACGGCCAGGTGAGGGAGGCACGTGGAAAAGGCTTTGTGCCGTCCCTGCTCAGAGGGGATCCTCAGCACGGCCCTGAAGATCTGCACATAGGACACCACAATGAAAACAAAACACCCAAAGGCTAAACAGACACTAACCACAATTAGCCCAACTTCCCTGAGGTAGGCATCTGAGCAGGAGAGCTTGAGGATCTGGGGGATTTCACAGAAGAACTGGTCCACAGCATTGTCGTGGCAGAGGGGTAGGGAAAATGTATTGGCCGTGTGCAGCAGAGCATAGAGAAACCCACTGCCCCAGGCAGCTGCTGCCATGTGGGCACAAGCTCTGCTGCCCAGGAGGGTCCCGTAGTGCAGGGGTTTGCAGATGGCAACGTAGCGGTCGTAGGCCATGATGGTGAGGAGAAAATACTCTGCTGAGATCAAGAAGACTAACAGAAAGAGCTGTGCAGCACATCCTGCATAGGAGATGTCCCTGGTGTCCCAGAGGGAATTGGCCATGGCTTTGGGGAGAGTGGTGGAGATGGAGCCCAGGTCGAGGAGGGAGAGGTTGAGGAGGAAGAAGTACATGGGGGTGTGGAGGTGGTGGTCACAGGCTATGGCAGTGATGATGAGGCCGTTTCCCAGGAAGGCAGCCAGGTAGATGCCCAGGAAGAGCCCGAAGTGCAAGAGCTGCAGCTCCCATGTGTCTGCGAATGCCAGGAGGAGGAACTGGGTGATGGAGCTGCCGTTGGCCATCTGCAGCTGCTGCTCACAGAGGTCTGTGCATGGAGGAAAAGACAGTGAAGAGTTTGAATAGAGCTTAACCTACTCCATTTCTCATAGAAACCTCCCAAAGCGCTTTTCCCCTTTCAGGAAGACCTTTGGCAGGTGTCTTTGCTACATTCAGGCTGGTGCTGCTTGTGGGTGCCATAGGAGCAGGGAGCTCTTCTGGGGGCTCTGGAGGACTTTGTCCCGCTTACAGCAAGAGCTAAACAGGAACATAGGGTGATATCAGGTTAAGTCCAGTCATAATTGCAAAGAGCTTTTCAGGATTGTTGGTCCCAGTACACCCGACTGCAGAGTAGAGCTGTGGGCATTTCCGTTTGCTTACTTTGTTCTGTTTGCCTATCCACACCCGAGGGATTTTTTAAAGGCATAAACCCTTGGCATTTCTTCTGCGCTCCAGGGGAAACCTTGTGGGTTCTGAGAGACAAAGGAACTGCTCCTCAATACAGAGCGAAGAGGGTTGATCTGTCCATCAGCCCTGGTCTCGGCTGGCCTGCGCTGGCACCTCTTTGAGCTGGAGGACGATTGCACCCAGATGTTCCTCTGAGAAGAAACTGGACACTGGAGGATCTCAGCTCTCCCCTCCTAGGCAGGGACACAGAGGGCTCATTGCAGCTGCCTGTCTTCTCCATGGGACTGCTAGGTGACACAGAGATGCCCTGGGAGAGCTAGGCCCTTTTGGAGGGCAGCCTGCAGCCAAGCAGGACCCACTCCCACCCATTCCCCCCAAGAAAATACCTGAATGTCATAAATATGAGGGGTCCTGCAGGAAGAGTAAGCTCACCCCCGGCCCCATACACCGCAGTGCCCAGAGCCCCAAACATTAGGAGAGGACGCGGATGCTTTTCCTCCATGGATCCATCTGCATGAGACAACATGCAGCACTGGTGTCTGAGCTGCACCCTAGTCCTCGCCCCTCACACCAGCGATTAACGGGGAAGAACAAGGGCGGCAGGGACAAGAGGGGAAAATGCCAAAGTACTCCTGCCAAGGGAGTCAGGAGAGGGAGACACAGCTGGACGCTTGAGTGTTTCTCCTCTTCGGTGGTTGGGCCGCTGGGAAGGAAACGCATGATCAAGTCCCTGTGACATTAAGGGTGGGAATATCTGCTGGGTGGGAGAGGAGACCAGGGAGTTGCTCTGGGGAAAGTGTCTGCACTGCAGGGCATGGCAGGGAGATGCCAAATGCCCCCTCCGTGGCATTTCTGGGAGCAGCTCCCTCTCACTCCCTGCCCATGTCACCACTGCCTGGAGCTGTCCCTGCTGGGACCCGTTTCTCTGCCCCCAAGTCTCCTCCCTGCCAGTGCTCACAGCTCTCATCCCACCCGCTGTGTGCTCGGCTCTTCCCTACAGACCCCTCCTGGCAGCAGGGCACCGGCCAGAGAAACCTCTGTGTGTGCAGGGGCTAAGGAGCAGCTCAGACAAGTGCTGAAGTGATCCCGGAGTCGCTCTGGGGGACGCATCTGCCCCCGTGGGTTCGAAGGGGGCTGGGGCACCTCACTCCCATGCAGACCCCTGCCTGGCAGGGCTTCAAGGGTCACTGTCTGAAACTCCCCCAACCCCACAGAGCCCACGAGCAGGAGCAGGAGCAGCACAGACAGGCGGGAAGAGGAGGAGCAGCACCACAAACAGAAGGAAAGGCACTTAAGACAGTCGTCACCTTCACCAGCTGTGCAGGCAGCCTCCCAGACAGCGATGCTGCAAGGCAGTCACGCTCAGCCCCTTTGCTGCACAGAGTAAAATGGGCACAGGGCTGGAGAGAGGCACCGCTGCTCTGCTGGAGCTCTGGCTGCAGAGGGGGCAGCTGATGCCTTGTGCCCCACGGCCACGAGGGCAGAGACTTTGCTGGGTCAGACAGGAGGCAAGGGGGCTTGCTCAGAGGAAGGGGTCTGCACTGGAGGGGGTGACAGGGAACTTTCCCAGTTCTCCTTCCCATGACATTGCCTTCGCAGTTTCATCTTCTTCCCTGCCCACCCCTCGGCTTCCTGGTCCTTTTCAACCTGCTGCTTTGCCCCACAATGTTTTCCTCACAGAAAATTCTGAGAGACCCCATCCCACCGTTGGTGCACTCAGTGTTGCCCTACAGAAAACTCTCCCTGGGAGGGCACCGCCTAGAGACATCTCCCTGCTTCCGACGGGTAAAGAGCAGGTCAGACGAACCGTGATGTTGCCAGCCAAGGTGATGCTGGTGATGCCTGCAGGCTGAGGGGTAGGCGAAGGCATTTTCTGAGGTTCCTAGAAGACCTTCTGATCATGCCACGTAATGGTTAAGAATCTCAGTCACTTCTCAAATGTGAGCAGCTCCGTTTCCCTTCACACCCCCAAAGCATGAAATTGAAGCCTGAGGGAAGCACCTTTGTTTCCAGATAGCCCCTGCCTGGACCCTCCAGCCCTGGGAGGATCTGGAGCTGTGAGCGGCCCTGATCCATGCAGCAGCCTCTGAACAGCAGAAGGACCCTGCCCTGTCATGCTCTGCAGGGTGTCGCTCCTTGCACCCAGACCTTCTCCCCACAGCACCGTGGGGAGCTCCCCAGAAAACCTGAGTGCTGCTCCTCACAGGCAGCACAGTCCCTGTCCTGGCACAGAGCCCCCCTGGGCTGCAAGGACCCTGCCTGGAGCCCAGGGCAGCCCCACACCCAGCCTGGCACCCCTGCAGCCATCGCTGGGAGGAGGGACCCATCATGCCCTGTCCCTCTGAGGATGCAGCAGGGAAGCCCTGCTCTGGAGCAGATCCTTCTCCTCCACACCAGAAAAGCCAGGAGAGCCATCCTGACAGGTCCTATCAGTTGTGGCATGGGCCAGGTCTAGGAGACACTTCCAGGCACTCGTCTGCATTGCCCTGCAGCCAGAGACTTACCGTGTCAAGGGCTGGGAAGATTTCTTTCCCCGGTGAGCTCCCACACCAGAAGTCTTTCACCTTCTCTCACTCCTCTTGTCTGCTCTCAGTGCCTGCAGGCAGCGCCCTCAGCCCTGCTGCGCTTTGCAGAGGAGCTGCTCCTGGGCAGAGCTGTCTCTCTGCAGCGCTGCCCGCTTGCCAGGAGCTCCCTCCATCCCAGGAGCCCAGCCCAGCTCAGCAGCAGAGGACCAGCCCAAGGCAGCACTTTCTCTGCCCCCTCTGGGCTCCCTCCAGGTGTCGCTGGGTCTCCAGAGGAACCTGCTGTGAAACAGGCTGAAGGAATCACTGACGTTCCCTCCCACAGCTGGGGAGAAACACTTTCTGGCAGAGTCATTCCTCCTAATAAAAAAAGCGTTGGGCATAAGAGTCTCCTTTCCTTGTGTCGGCATTAGACGGGACACCCAGGTAGGGACAGGGAGGGCTCTCCTTTACCCCTGCTGAGGGAAGGGACTCAGCTGACTCAGTTGAGGCATCTCATCCTTGGTTTGCAGTCCTGGGGCTGGAAGGGGACTCAGCTCTCACCTATGGCTCCCACAAAGCCTCAGGAGGTGGGATTCTTCTTGCCTCAGGTCAGGTGGGCACCAAATAGGCACCTGCTGCCTGGGAGCTGCTTGTCTCAGTTCCCATGGGAATTACTGGAGATGGAGGCCAGGAGTCACCTGTTCAGACTCAAACACCTGGTGACATCTGAGGTGTCAGGCGTGGTCCAAGATATGTGCAGGGAGCTGCAAGCTCCAATGGAGCCGTTCATAGAGACAGGGCAGTATCTGGAGGCATGGTCTTGGAGCTTAGAGGGGAATACCTTTGGCCAACAGCAGATGCCCACATTTTGGACAACTGAACTTTTCCCTACTCTTTCCATCCAGGGCAGCCTACTGAGGTAGTCAGGGGGCCAGAAGAAGTCTTTGCCATAGCCATCAGCCATCTTCTGCATCAGCTGTAGATACTAGATCACCTTTGACTGTAATGGCAGATGTCTCATGGACATCCCTACGTTGCCCAAGCCAATTCAGGGCAGCTACTCAACAGCCAAACACAGGCCTGCAGTGCTATGATGTGAGATGCCGGGGCCCTCCAGCACAAGTGCATGTGGCTGGCAGGGACCGCACAGGACCTACAGGAAAGGCATCTGCGTCCAGAGTGGGTGTGAGACAGACACTCCAGATGGCATGTCCGATTGCATCAGTTTCTGTTGGCCAGCTACTGAATCCCACCACTGCAATGAGACGGGGTCTGACCCAGCTCCATCCAGTTGATGCAGAAGTTCATGCACAGGAAGCATATCCCACTGGGATCTCCACTCATTTGCCTACTCCCAAAGTCTGCTGGTTCTTCTTAAAGACAACCTCTTATTCACTCACTTGATGATACAAGCAAGGAACCGCCCAAGGATTTTCAGAGTTTTCCTGGGTCACAGGATGTCCACACCCAAAGACATTTTCAGCAGCATCTGTCCTTCCTTGAGATCAGCTTCGCCTCCACCACAGGCTCTCAGGGGCTGCAGAGACACCACGGAGAGCAAAGCCCTCTCCTGCCAGGACAGCAGAGACCAGCCCTGCTTGCCTCTGGCCTCGGGGAGAGAAGATTTGCCTCTTTCTATGCCTTCACACTGACATCTGCCATCTCCTCCAGCATGTCTCTGGTCTCATGCAAAGCATGGGTCTTGGGTACTTGGTCCTGGGTTTGCCTGTGACAAGTCTGAGCTTCTCCCTGGTGCCACGGCTGAGGTGCTGCAGCCCAAACGTGCATCAATGGCCTCAGCCTGGGGCACAGACCGCTGGAGAGCCGGAGTCCCAAGTGCCACTATAGACTCTTGGCATTGATGGAGTAAATGGTGAGGGGCGGTGGGACAGCTCACAGTGGTGCTGCCATGGTGCGTACGGGCTTTTCAGGAGAGGCAGGCCGGGAAGATGGGGTGGGGGATGACCTCCGTCTGAAGGAGCTTGTTGTACGTATGGTGCTCCTCTACGGGATGTGCAACAGGTTGTGTGAGCCTTGTGGGTGAGGGTGAGAGGACAGGCCACTTAGTGTGGCATCCTGGTGGGAGATGAAGAACCTGCAACCGGGGTAAGGAAGTGGACTACGCCTTCATTAATTAAGCAACCCAAGGAAGTCTCCAGATGAATGACGCCAGGTCTTATTGGGGACTTGAATGACTCTGGCGCTCACTGGAAGGGGTGCACAGCAGGGTGCATATTGTCCAGCAGGTTTCTGGGTCTCTTGGGACAACTTCTTTATACAGGTGCAAGGTAGGCCAACCAAGGTGATGCTGACCCAAATCCAGTCCCTGCAGAGGGAGGGCTGATCAGGGCTGTGAAAATGAGTGTGAGCCTGGGCTGTAGTGACCATGAAATCTCAGCTCACAAGGGGAATGAGAAAGGACTGCAGCAAAGTAGAGATGCTGGGTCTCTAGAGGAGAAGATTTTAGCCTCCTCAGGGGACTTTTGGGGGCAATCCCACAGCAGCAGCAGCAGCACTCAAGGGCAGCAGAGCTGCACTGAACTTCTGGTCTTTCAGGACACCACATTCCACACAAAACAACTGTCCGCATTAATACACAGGAAAACAACCGGGTATCTCAGGACAGAAACTTGGCTAAAAAGGGACCTCATGAAGAAGCTCCATAGAAAAAAGAAAGCATCCAAGTGGTGGATGCTGGGACTCAAGGAGGGATTTAGAAGTAGGAATGGTTTCCTGGAAGCTAAAGCTTCCCAAGTGTAGACCTTTGCAAGGGCTACAGGGACACCAAAAGGAGCTGCTGCTGCTGCTGCTTCAGGAACAGTTAAGAAACAAAGAGAATGAGTGGCCACTGCTGAATTTAGTAAGAGCAGGTGTTGATAGGTCTGAGTTCTCTGTGTCCTTCTTGCCTTCGTCTCCTCCAGAAAGGTCTCTGAGGCTTTTCTACCTGGAGCAGGACTCTGGAGGAGAACAACCGCTGGTGAATTTGGATTAAGTCAGGAGTTACCTGAGGAAGCTCAATCCTTACCAGTCTGTGGGAGTGAAGGGGCAGCATCCCAGGGAGCTGAGAGAGCAGGCCGATGCCACAGGGAGGCCACTCTCCATCATCTTGGAAAGGACATGGAGACTGGGGGAAGTCCCTGCCAACCGGCAGCACCCAAACGCTGCATGTACTTTCTGAAAAAGACCCAAAGGATGAGCAGGGGAACTAAAGGCTGTCCCCAGAGCACGTGCACTTGGATCCCATTTCTGGGGAGCATTAAGAGAAGGTGACTGGATTTACCCATGGTAGACTGTGCCTGCCCATCTTTTTTGCTTTCTGTGATGGAAGGACAGGATTGGTGGATGCGGGGCAGAGCAGCGGTTGCCCCTTACCTCAAAGTCAGCAAGGCTTTCAGCATCATTCCCCACGCTGTTCTGGTGTCCCAGTAAGGTCATTATGGTCTACATAGATGAACAGGTAGATGGTCAAAAAGACAGTTGGACTTTCAGGCTTGGATGGGTGTAGTCAATGTGTGCTACTGTGCCTGGATGTGTCTATCTAACAGGGTCCTGCAGGTGTCTGTCCTGCAATCTGTCCCATTTAATGCCTTTTTAATGATGCAGAGAAGATGAGAGAGTATTTTTTCATATGATTTCTAGATGACAGAGCACTTTGAGGAGAGCAGACACTACACTGGGGGACAGGGCTGCCGTCCCAAGGGACCTAGACAGGCTGGAGGCACAGAGGTAACCTCACGATATGGAGTCAGGACAAATCCAAAGTCCTGCTCGTGAGGTGGACTGAGCCCCTGCAAAACCAGAGGCCTGTGACTGCCGAGGTATAGGAAGCAGCTCTGCAGGAAAGGCTGTGGTGGTCTTTGGGTTACAGTAGGCAAACCATGAGCCGTTCAGCAAAGGCCAACAGCACCCTGGGCTGTATGAGCAGGAGCACAGTCAGTGGCAGTGATTATCATCTTCCTCTACTCAGCACACGTTAGACCGCATCCAGAACACTTTAGCATGTTTTGATGCACTGTAATGCCAGAGAGACATTGGCCAACTGGAGCCAGTTCAGTGGAGGGCCAGAAAGATGGTCATGGCTAGAGCACCTGCCCTGTTAGGAGGGGCTGAGGGAGCTGGACTTGTTCAGACTGGAGAACGGAGGGCTTTTGGGGGAGGATGGAACAGCCTTGCACTGCCTCGGTGCAGTTTCCAAGAAGACATTGCGGTGCAAGGCACAAGGACAAGAGGCAACGGGCAACAAGAGAGGCTCAGGCTCGATATAGGGAGAAATTTTTGACACATGAGGCAAATCAGACCTGGGAAGAGCTTTTGAAGAGAATGTAGACTGCCTCCATCCCTGGAAGTTTCAAAGAGACATCTGGATAAAGCCACGAGCAACCTGGTGTGACCCTGCTTTGAGCACAATGTTGGTCTATAGACATCTTGCAAGGCCACTTCCAGCCTGAATGGAACTTTTGTCCCTTCCCCTTCATGTTGTCAACATTAGGGAAAGCACTCCGTACAGCTATTTATGTTTGACGGTGCTTTTCTAGACAGTCTTTAGCACCTAAAAAGGGAATCACACAATATCAGAACACTTTCAAAAACCACGCTTGGTAGCAAAAATCCAGCTGTGTATGGCCTGAAAAAACAGTGAGTATCCTCTCTCATTTCATCCTTCTCTTCTGACCACTTGTTCAGGCTTTTAGAAGACAGGAAGTTAATAAAGTTGAAATTCCTGGGTGCCCATGAGTGAATTCTCACCCTCAGCTTCAGCTGAATCCTTTCTACTTGGGCAACAGTGAAAGGCACAAGCTGTTTTGGTACGTGGGCAGATGCCCGATCCTCGACCCACCACAGGAGGGTCCCAAATAAGAAAATCACGGCCAATGGGGAAAGGATTAGCAGGTGTGCAGAGCAAAAGGATGTCATCAGGGCTGTGTGGGGTTCCTGTGATGCAGCCCTTTGCTTATTTTGTACTCTCTGTGGAGTTCCTGAGATGGTTGCTGGGGTTCCTTGGGCAGCAAATCCATGAAATAAGTGCCCCCTTTCATCACCTGTAGTGTCATGCAATTGCTCACATTGCTATTTTGATAGAGGATCGGGCAATCAGAAATGTCCTAACATGGAGACAAGGATATGGTGGGAAATGGTGTTGAAAGCCCTAAGGAACTCCAGGTAAATGAACCCCGCTGCTGCTCCCGTATCAAGAAATGCAGTCCTTTCATCTTAGCAAGGAATGAGGACAGTCAAGTGTGATCTGCCCTGGGTTCATCCAGTCACCCTCTCTTTCAGATACACAGAAACCAAATCCAAAGGCACGCTCTGTGCCACACAGACAACACAGGCTGACCTCACTATGATATCAGCTGGCTCCCTCAACACCCTTGGATACAGCCCTGCCAGTTCTGTGGACTGTTAATACTTGATCAAGTAACCCCTGGCTTGGTCCACATCCACTGCTGGTCTTTCTCCTCCAGAGTCCTGCTTCAAGGCACAAAGTCCTTGGAGACCTTGTTGGTGAAGACAGAGGCAAAGAGGACAAAGAGTACCTCAGATAGATCTGCATCTTCTCTGGCAAAATTCAGCAGTGCCCACACATTAATTTTGTTGATTCTCCTTGAACTGTAACTTCAATACTAACAGCTCATCTTGATGCCCTTGGACATCCAAGCAAGTATCAACTCCACAGGAGCCTTGTCTTTCCTAAAGCCCTCCCTGTTTCTAAATTCCTCCTTTGAAGTGAGGTCCTCTATCCACACCCTCCGTGCTTCCCTTTTTCGATGGAGCATCCCGACAAGGTGCCTGTTTAGCCAAGCTGCTGTCCTGAGACGTCCACTTGTTTGCTGGACTATCGGCATGGACGCTTTATGTGCTTAGAGGATGCTGCCCCTGAAAAGCCGTTGCACTGAATGCTGCTCCCCTTGAGTGATACTGCCCACTGAACGTTCCCGGAACGGGCCAAACTCTGCCACTCTGCGACCTGGCATCTGCGCTCTGCTCCTCTCCTTCCTCACTCCCCTTGGGAGCTGAGACTCCAGCATTTCTTAGCTATGAGAGCCAAGGCTGACAAGGATGACACAGCTTTTCAGATCCAGGTGAGCATCACGTTTCTTGGCGCATCTGGCAGCTGTGCTGAAAAGCTGATGCAAAGAACCTCCAGACACCAAAAGCAGCATTTGCACAGTGCTGTCCTGTGAATGTCAGGGGGTGGTGGGTTGACTTTTGGCCACCAGGTGCCCACCCAGCCTCTCTCTCTCATCCCCACCTCATTCTTCACTCTCCTTGGTGCCTCCAGGGTTCTTTCTCTCTTACAGCTGCTGCACACTGGGTTTTATCCTTTCTGCAAGAGGTTATCACAGAGATGCCACTGCAATTGCTTATTGGCTCAGCTTTGGGCAGTGGCTGGTCCATTTTGGGGCAGCTGAAAGTGGCTCTCTCCGACATGGAGTCAGCTCTTGATCGCTCCTCACCTAAGCCTGCCATAACTGTCAATGAAGGTCTGGTGGAGAAGGGAGAGAGCCTTAGCTCTCCCAATGGCAATGACTCCGTTTGCTCAGAGGAATACCTCTATAAGCTGTCCTGGCCATACTGAGCAGGGACAGGCTTCATTATTCTAAATGTGGGCATCTACTGTCACTTCAGCTGGCCAAAGGAAAGTCCCACCAGCCTCCAAACAATGAACCAAGATGCTGCCCTGTCCTTCTGAATCGCTCCATCAGAGCTCAGAGTTACCTGCACATGTCTTGCACACCCTCTGGTACCCCAGATGTCACCTATGGTTTCCATGGGTACAGGAGGGACAGGAAATGTCTCCCTTTGAGTGTCTGGGTATTCTGTCCACAGTGGGACAAGAAGAGGGGATTCATTGACCTAACTCTGCCTCTTCCCCAGCTCAGGGCAGAAATATCGGTAATGACTTCAGGTTTTTTCACAGCAGGTTCCTCTGGAGCCCCAGGGACATTCTCTGAGGGAGCCCAGAGGGGGCAGAGAAAGTGCTGCCTTGGGCTGGTCCTCTGCTGCTGAGCTGGGCTGGGCTCCTGGGATGGAGGGAGCTCATGGCAAGCGGGCAGCGCTGCAGAGAGACAGCTCTGCCCAGGAGCAGCTCCTCTGCAAAGCGCAGCAGGGCTGAGGGCACTGCCTGCAGGCACTGAGAGCAGACAAGAGGAACGAGAGGAGTTAAAGGCAGTCTGGGCTGGGAGGACAAGTGAGAGCTCACCAGGGGAAAGAAATCTTCACAGCCCTTGACACGGTAAGTCTCTGGCTGCAGGGCAATGCAGATGAGTGCCTGGAAGCCTGTACTAGACCTGGCCCATGCCACCTCTCATAGGACCTGTCCTGATGGCTCTCCTTGCTTTTCTCAGGTGTGGAGGAGGAAGACGTGCTCCAGAGCAGGGCTTCCCTGCTGCACCATCAGAGGCAGAAGGCAAGACAGCTCCCTTGTCTTGACGATGGCTGCAGGGCTGTGAAGGTGGGCGTGCAACCAGGGTTGTCCAGGTCTGTCCTTCCAAGCAGGGTCCCTGCACCCCCGGGGACTGTGTGCTGGCGCAGGGACTCTGCTGCCTGCCAGGGAAAGGGAAAGGGAAAGCTGTGGGTGGAAGGAGAAAGCCCCAGCATGGCAGGGCAGGGTACGGTCCTTCTGCTGTCGAGAGAGTGCTGCATGGGTCAGGGCTTCTCACAGCTTCAGCTCTCCCTCGGGACATTTCTAAGGGGACTTCTCAAGAAGCCCATCAGGTTAGTGGCTCCTGGAAAGAGAAGGGCTTTCCTGAATCTTTGTCTGGTTGTCTGGGGTTGGCACTGGAGATCAAACTTCCTGTTTCTGCTTAGAAGAAGGCTTTGCGACTCCTAGACTCTTAGCCTGAGAGACAAGTAAGTCTGGGAGAAGCACCTCAAAGCGCTGTTCCCAGCTGCCTCCAGCCAACGCAGCAGCAACAACTTGCCCTTCGCAGCCCCATCAGGTTTCTGAGATCTGGTCTTTAGCCCCTGCAGAGGCAGAGAGGCCCCTGGGCAGTGCCCTGCCCCTGGGAGGTGTTTGCAGGCAGAGGTGAGCACACAGCAGGAGGGATGGGGTTTGTGAGCACTGACAGGGAGTTGGGCTGGGGACAGGGAGGTGACGGCTCCTGGCAGGAGCAGCTCCAAGCAGCAGAGACATGGGCAGGGAGTGAGAGGGAGCTGCTGCCCGAAACGCTGGGGAGGGGGATGTGGGCACCTCCCTGCTGTCCCTGCACTGCAGACACCTTCCCCTGAGCAACTCCTCCCTGGTCTCCTTTCCCAGCCTCAGCAGAGCCTCTGCCCTCAAGCCCATGGGCTCTCGGGCGTGCATTGCCTCTGGAGCAGCCAGAGCCCAGAGAAGGACAAACCCCTGATGTCCAGCAGTCTTGGTGTGTCCCTCCTCCCTTGGCAGCAGCATGGTGGCATGTCACTGCCCACCCCTCCTGCCTGTGCTGCCCTTCTGCTCACCCTTGGATTTGCCTTCTCGGTGCCCAAGGGGGTGGGGGCTGCAGTGGCAGGTTCATCTCCTCTTGGGACACCGACCCTTCGGGTCCTGCTATGCAGATGTGTCTATGGCAGCAAAGTGCCCAAGTCTCCTCCGGGCAACCTCAGGACCTTCAGCTGTTTCCCTGGGGTGTCCTGCTGGGCTGCAGGGTGCCCTCCAGAAGGGCACAGCTCTCCCATAGTATCTCTGTGCTCGCAAGGATCCCCATGGAGAAGACACCTCAGTGCTAAGGCTGTAGAAATGCTTCTGGGCAGCTGTACGTGGGCAGATGGAATGATCTCTTTGTGTTCCTGTTTGGAAGGGGAGAGACGAGATCCTCCTCAGGTACCCTGAGAAGAGGTGAGGATTCTCTCAATCTGCTTGGTGAACCTGGATTTCTTTGCTCTCAGCAGCACCCTGTTTCTTTTTAGAGGAACACCTGGGGTGATCATCCTCCAGCTCCAAGCTGCCAGCACAGGGCAGCTGAGAACAGGACTGATGGGCAGAGCAGCTCTCCTCTCTCAGCACTGTGGGGGAAAGTCCCTTTGCCTCGCAGGACCCACAAGATTTCACTTGGAGTGCCTTAGAAATGTCAGGGATTTCCTCCATCCCAAACCACTCCACTTGCAACTAGAACAAGAGAAACAACCCCAAATCCCCTCAGCCCTCTTCTGCACTTGGGCAAATTGCAAACCACAATGCTGAAAAGCTTTTTGATATATCATGAGTGCATTTAATTGGACATCCCCCTGCATTCCTAGTTCCCTCTCGCTGCACGGCAGGAAGGACTCCTCGGGAGCCCATTACGGAGTCCTTGCTCCCAATGGCACCCTCAGCCAGCAAAACCCAGAGCTCAAGTAAGAGAGCTGCAGAGAGGTCTTCCAGAAAAAGAAAGAGTCATAATGTGGGGTTGCAATGAGACTTGTAATATCTTTTGCTTGGAGCAGTCCAGCCTACCTCTGTACTGCCTTCTCTTCCTCTACAGGTAATGACACCCAGAGGAAGCAAATGTTCAACCGTAGCTCCATCACTGAGTTCCTCCTCCTGGCATTTGCAGACACACGGGAGCTGCAGCTCTTGCACTTCGGGCTCTTCCTGGGCATCTACCTGGCTGCCCTCCTGGGAAACGGCCTCATCATCACTGCCATAGCCTGTGACCACCACCTCCACACCCCCATGTACTTCTTCCTCCTCAACCTCTCCCTCCTCGACCTGGGCTCCATCTCCACCACTCTCCCCAAATTCATGGCCAATTCCCTCTGGGACACCAGGGACATCTCCTATGCAGGATGTGCTGCACAGCTCTTTCTGTTTGCCTTCTTGCTTGGAGGAGAGTATTGTCTTCTCACCATCATGGCCTACGACCGTTACGTTGCCATCTGCAAACCCCTGCACTACGGGACCCTCCTGGGCAGCAGAGCTTGTGCCCACATGGCAGCAGCTGCCTGGGGCAGTGGGTTTATCAATGCTCTGCTGCACACAGCCAATACATTTTCCCTACCCCTCTGCCACGGCAATGCTGTGGACCAGTTCTTCTGTGAAATCCCCCAGATCCTCAGGCTCTCCTGCTCAGATGCCTACCTCAGGGAAGTTGGGCTTCTTGTGGTTAGTGTCTGTTTAGCATTTGGGTGTTTTGTTTTCATTGTGGTGTCCTATGTGCAGATCTTCAGGGCCGTGCTGAGGATCCCCTCTGAGCAGGGACGGCACAAAGTCTTTTCCACGTGCCTCCCTCACCTGGCCGTGGTTTCCCTGTATGTCAGCACTGGCATGTTCACCTACCTGAAGCCCCAGTCTCTCTCCTCTGCAACCCTGGATCTCGTGGTGTCAGTTCTGTACTCGGTTTTACCTCCAGCCATGAACCCCCTCATCTACAGCATGAGGAACCAGCAACTCAAAGACGCACTGAAGAAGCTGTTTCAATCAGTAGTCTTTCAGAAGCAATAAGCTGCCTGTGTGTCTTCACAAGGTATTTCCAATATATCTGGGGAACCTACTGTGCTTTGGTTGTTTTATCTAGGATAATTATATTTTCCCAGGAACATATGCATCTACGCCACTTCTCCAGAGGCACAAACGCAGTCTTTCTGACCCAGATGGCTTTGCACATGTGTCTGGCACAATGGCCCAGCGGGCCTCCCTTCTCACATCTCTCTAATAAAAAGGCATTTTCTCAACGCCAGGGTCTGGAGGCTGGGTTCTTCTTCCAAAGCCCAGGTCAGGAACAGGCTGAAGCAGTTGCCCCCACAAGGCCGTGCTGCTGTGCTTGGTTTCTCCATGGGCTGAGGGGAGGTGGGCATGTGGCGATGTGTTAGAGAATGAGACCAGAGTGAGCTTTCACTGGTGGCCTCACTAATCTGTGTCCTGGAGTCGGCTGGCATGGAGTTAATTTTCTTCCTAGTAGCTGGCATAGTACTGTGTTTGGGATTTAGGATGAGAATAATGCTAATAAGACACACATGTTTTGGTTGTTGCTAGGCAATGTTTACACCAAGGCAAGGACTTTTCAGCTTCCCATACTGGCCTGCCAGTGAGGAGGCTGGTGGTGCCCAAGGAGCTGGGAAGGGGACATGGCCAGGACAGCTGACCCAAACTGGCCAAAGGGATATTCCATACCATATGACATCATGCTTATTTTATAAATGGGGGAAGCTGGCCGACAGCTGGGACCATGGCTCGGGAACTAGCTGGGCCTCTGTGGTCTGGGAGTTGTGCGCCATTGTGCTGTGCATCACTTGGTTTGTATATTATTTTTATTGTTGTTGTTATTATTTGCTTACTTTTTCTGTCATATTAAACTGTCTTTATCCAACCCAGAAATTTTACCTTTTTTTCCTGATTCTCTCCCCCATCCCACTGGGTGGGGGCAGTGAGCAAACAGCTGTGTTGTGTCTTTAGCTGCCTGCCAGGTTAAACCGCAATCGGCCACTTCCAGCACTGCCCGCTCTGCACAGGTCTATGGGTGAGTTGTGCTGCACGGCCATTTCCTTCCTCCTGCTGGGCTCAGTGCCTGCACGGGGGGAATAACCAGACCTGCTCGACATCTCTTCTTGTCCAGACCCTGGCAGACCTGGAGCAGGGATGTCTGCTAAACCTCACATGGGATGCGGACAGGGTTGGGTAGGTTCCAGGACCTGGAAGAGGCTGTCTCAAGTAGGAGAGTAGTTCAGCCCACTGCTGAACGAGGACGGTGATCTCATGAAGAGGAGACACGGATGGGGTTCAGGGACCCAATGCCTTTTTTGCTTGAGTTTTTACTGTCAAGGTCTCTGTGCTCAATGAAGGGGTTCATGGAGAAGGACGGCACGTATTGGCAGGAGCCTCATGAGATCCCAGAAGGACAAGTGCCAGTTTCTGCCCCTGCAGGGGACTCACCCTGGCAATGGCACAGCCTGGGACCTGCCTGGATGAGACCAGCCCTGTGGGAAAGCTCTTGGTGGTCAGCGAGCTGGACAGAAGGCAGCCGTTGTGCCCTGGCAGTAAGGGAGGCCACCAGCTGTACAACCAGGAGCACGGCCAGAAGACTGAGCGCAAAGAATTCTCTGGAATACTCCATCCACATTTCAGACCCCCAATTCAGGAACGATATTGCCAAGCTGGAGTGGGTTTAGCAAAGGGCCCTCAGGACAACCCGGGACTGAAGCACTTTGCTGTGAGGACAGGCTGAGGGAAATGGGCTTGTCCAGCCCAGAGAAGGGAAGGCTGGGAGGGCCCTCATTCCAGCCTGCTCGTACCTACAATTAGGTCATGCAGAATGCGGAGCCAGGCTCTTAATGATGGTGCATGTTGGGAGGAAAAAACCAATGAGCGTTCAGCCTGGAGATAGGGACAAAGATTTCACCGTGAGGGTGAACTCCTCACTCCTGGGCTCTGCCTTCCAAGCGAAACCCCTCCAAGATGAAGTCCCAAGTGGGGTTCTGAGGCTAACTTGGCCCGAGATACCCTCCCGACAGTGAGGTGCAGATACATCCAAGCAAGACTCAATTACTTTAACCTCCAGTGAGTCCAAAAAGGCCTTGCAGAGACATGGAAGAGGCTGAGGATCACATTGCCACACGTCCCTACTCCTTTCCTGGTAGGATCTTTCCCCAGGTCTCCCTGGTCCTTGAGTCTCCTAGCAGCCTCTGTGGTAGCAAAGCTTCACCCATGTGAGAGCAAGATGCAGCTGGGGAGCACTAGTGCCAGTTGGACACAGGCGAGTGCATGGGACCAGAGGGGATGCACCCGAGGGGTCTGGGGGAAATGGCTGGTGTCATTGCAAGGCCGCTGTCCTTTGTCTTTGAAATGTCATGGCAATGGCGGGGGACACACACACAGAATGATCATTGTTAGAAAGTCCAACCGATGGCCAGTTTCTAGAGGCATCCCTCACTGAGAAGTGCCGGGGGCAATGCTGTCTGACCCCTTTAGTGATGGCCCGGACAATGGGACAGAGTTCAGTCTCAGCATGTTTGTGGATGACACTGAAGTGGTGGGAGCCCTCCATTGAGTAAGGGGTGTGGAGGGGAACTAGATGATGCCCAGAAATATCTCCCACATTTAATTACTCAATAAATCTTTACCTGGAGTTCTCTATAAAGACAAAACAGGTAGAGGAAAGAGAAAGGGCAGAGAGGCTGAAGAAGAGATGGGAAATATGTCGATATAGTATATTTTCAGAACAAAATTTCTCCAACCAGAGCACTGGCAGGAAAAATATTTTGATAAACAACTGCATATAAATATGCTGGCAGAGGGAAATTACTGTAGTGTACTCATGTGGTCCTCCCAAATTAAAAAAAAAAAAAAAAAAAAAAGGAACTGAGCCCAAATAGCTGACATTCTGAAAAGGAAGATTGTTTTCAGGTATTATTAGAATAATTTTTAAGTAGGTTTCAACTCGAGACTAAGACCTACATTTAGGTCTGGATTCATTTGCCCACATAGAGAGGCCGTTGCTGTCTGAGCTGCCCTGGGTTACAGAAGTGCCCATAAGGTGCTTGGAAATGTGACCCAGGGCTCCCTTCTGGAGCATTAGCTGGTCACCAGGAAATCTCCAGGCATCTCGGCTGAGACAACTTCTTTCTCTCCATTTACTCCAAAGGCAAGTCTAGACATCTGCATTGAGGTGCCTGGTGTTGGGTAAGGACAACCTCGTCCCGTTCTTCACCTAAAATAGAGCGCCAATCCACATACCCCGAGGGAATGTGAAGGCAGTGGGTCTTGCTGATTTAGGGACTCCTTCCAGAAGTGCTGGAAGCACAGATATGTTGGCCATGGAGAAGCAGAGCGTTTCACTGAAGATGGTCACCCTTCTTCTCTGTAACAGTCGAGAGAGCTCAACCCCTCAGAGTGTGACTGGCTGTGTGAAAGGGCGAGCGGTGGCAAGGACAGTCCTGGGCAGGGAGGTTTTAGGGCACTGAACTCCACGTGAGACACAGATATATTGTTGTTAATGTTAGAGGCCTGATTATGGCAGAACGGTTCAGAAAATGTCCAAAATTAAAATGAAGCAACAAAGAAACTAAGGAAACAATTTAAAGAGAAGGAAATGTTCTGCTTCTGTGGTGCGCTGACCCTGGCTGGAAGGCACCTGCCCACCAAGCCCCTCTATCACTCCCCCTCCTCGTGGGTGGAGATGAGGACAGGGAGATCACTCACCAATTACCATCACAGGCAAAAGAGACTCAACTCAGAGAATGACTGTCATTTATTACCAATCAGATCAGAGTGGGATAATGAGAAATAAAACCAAATCTCAGAACACTTCCCCCCAGCCCTCCCTTCTTCCTGGGCTCGACTTCACTCCTGATTTCTCTGCCTTCTCTCTCCAAGTGGCACGGGGGGATAGGGAATGGGGGTTGCAGTCAGTTCATTGCATGTTGTCTCTGCTGCTCCATCCTCCTCACATTTTTCCCCTGCTCCAACGGGGGGTCCTTCACACGAGGGACAGTCCTTCATGAACTTCTCCAATGTGGGTCCTTCCCATGGGCCACATTTCTTCATGACCTGCTCCAGCGTGGGTGCCTTCATCAGGGTGCAGTCCTTCAGGAGCAGACTGCTCCAGCATGGGTCCCCCGTGGGGTCACAAGTCCTGCCAGAAAAACTGCTACAACGTGGGCTCCTCTCTCCATGGGGTCACAGGTTCTGCCAGGAGCCTGCTCCAGCGCGGGCTTCCCATGGGGTCACAGCCTCATTCAGGTGTCTCATTCATGCTGGAAGGCACCTCGGGAGGTGTCTGAACCTCCTGCTCAAAGAAGGCTCAGACCAAACTACTCACAGCTTTATCGAAACACATCCTGTTTGCTTTCTGGGGCAGAGACGGTGCACACTCCCTGGGAAATGGCTTCCAGCATTTGACTATCCTCATGCTGGAAAACTCTCTCCCTATATGCAGCCTGACCCTCTCTTGTTTCGGGCCATTGCCTCTTGTCCTTACGTCTCGTACCACGCACATAAGCCTGACTCGGACTTCCTGGGAACGGTGCAATGCTTCTGCAAGAACTTCCCTTCTCCAGGCAGGACAAGCCCAGCTCCCTCAACCTCTCCTCATAGGCAGCGTCCTGACATTCTTGAGGGCCCTTTGCTCAACCTGCTACAGCTTGCCAACGTCCTTCCTCTACTGGGGATCTGAAATCGGGATGCAGTAACCTGGAAAATCCCTTCCCCCAATTTCCTGGCCGTGCTCCTGCTCTGACAGCCCAGGATGCTGGTGGCCTCCCTTGCTGCCAGGGCACACGGCCGCCTCCCGTCCAGCTCCCTGCCCACCAAGACCTTTCCCACAGGGCTGCTCCCAGCCAGGCAGCCCCCAGGCTGTGCCATTGCCAGGGTGAGTCCCCTGCAGGGGCAGAAACTGCCACTTGCCCTTGCTGGAGTTCAGGAGGTTCTTGCCCATAGATGCTCTTCTCCTCCTTGAACCATTTCCCTGATCACAGAGGCCTGGAGACCTTTTCAGTAAAGACTCAGGCACAGAAGGCATTGAGTCCCTCAGCCCCACCTGTGCCTGCTGTTATTAAATCACCCTCCCTGTTCAGCAGCAGCAGCAGGCTGGCATTTTAGTTGTGCAGCCTAAAGGTCATCTCTAACGGGTCTCTAACAGGTGATCAAAGCTCATCTTTTCACTCTTGACTTTCCCAGGTGACCTTTGCCTTTCCTGAAATCCTACCTGCACAATGATGTTATGGCTCAAAATTTTCTCGTTTGTGGAAGGATCTCAGAAAGGCACTGCAGGGCCCTTTTATTTATTTTTTATTGTAACACAGAGAGAGCAAGGCTCTCCATATACACAGCCACTCAGTCAGAAAAGAAAGCAGACAGTGAATTAGAGAGGGGATGACAACATCATTACAAGTAAAACACCACCCCAAAAAGCAAAAAATGCAGACAGACTGGACCTGTAATAAGTTACATCATAAATAAATGCTATGCAGAAGAGGGGCAGTTTTTTGCTTCTGAATAACATCCGGTCATCAGTTTCCACACTGCATCCTTGAGCTCCTTGTTCCTCATGCTGTAGATAAGGGGGTTCATGGCTGGAGGTACCACCGAGTACAGAAGTGACACCACGAGATCCAGGGTTGTGGAGGAGACAGACAGGGGCTTCAGGTGGGCAAATGATCCAGTGCTGATAAACAGGGAGACCACGGCCAGGTGAGGGAGGCACGTGGAGAAGGCTTTGTGCCGTCCCTGCTCAGAGGGGATCCTCAGCACGGCCCTGAAGATCGGCACATAGGACACCACAATGAAAACAAAACACCCAAAGACTAACCAAACAGAAATCACAATTAGCCCAACTTCCCTGAGGTAGGCATCTGAGCAGGAGAGCTTGAGGATCTGGGGGATTTCACAGAAGAACTGGTCCACAGCATTGCCATGGCAGAGGGGTAGGGAAAATGTATTGGCCGTGTGCAGCAGAGCAGTGAGAAACCCACTGCCCCAGGCAGCTGCTGCCATGTGGGCACAAGCTCTGCTGCCCAGGAGGGTCCCGTAGTGCAGGGGTTTGCAGATGGCAACGTAGCGGTCGTAGGCCATGAAGGTGAGGAGAAAATACTCTGCTGTAATCAAAAAGAGAAAGAAAAAGACCTGTGCAGCACATCCTGAGAAGGAAATTGCCCTGGTGTCCCAGAGGGAATTGGCCATGGCTTTGGGGAGAGTGGTGGAGATGCAGCACAGGTCGAGGAGGGAGAGGTTGAGGAGGAAGAAGTACATGGGGGTGTGGAGGTGGTGGTCACAGGCTATGGCGGTGATGATGAGGCCGTTTCCCAGGAGCGCAGCCAGGTAGATGCCCAGGAAGAGCCCGAAGTGCAAGAGCTGCAGCTCCCGTGTGTCTGCGAATGCCAGGAGGAGGAACTCAGTGATGGAGCTGCTGTTGGACATTTGTTCACTCTGGGCATGGGGAACTGTTCAAGGAGGAAAACACAGTCAGTTAGCAGAGACTTCTCTGAGCAAAATGAAATCCATTACCCATAGACTCTGCCCCTACTGCATACAGCCCTTCTCATTTCCCAGGAGACCTCCTACACTTCCATGGGTGCAGCTCTGGTTGGTGCTGGCTGATTTTGCTGTGAGGAGCAGAGCCTCTGCCCGCTGGCTGCCGAGGAGTCAGCCCTGCTCTGCAGCAGTGGGTTCATGGGAACGGTGGGGACAGGGGCCAGTCCTGGGGTTTGGCTTTGTCAGGTGAATCCGCTCCTAACGAAAAAGGGCTGTCAGCATCTGCACTCTGCGTACGAAGGAACTAGGATGGCCGAAGGCAGTTTGAGACATTCGGGAGGTGTTCTTGGATGTCAGAAACCCTCAGCATTTCTGCTGCACTCAGGGAGCACAGAGTGAGTCGTGCGAGGCAAGAGGATTGCCTGTGGCTTAGAGCAGAGTGAGGGGAGCTGGTCTGTCCCTCCGTCTTGTTCCCAGCTTGTACCTTCATGAGGTGGAGAGTGACCACACTCTTAGGTTATGTCATACAACCAGACACTGCTGAGAGCAGAGGCATCCAGCGCAGACCACAAATTGTCTCACCCTTTCTCAAGGACTCAGCACCCCACTTCTAGACAAGAAGAAACGCTGCTCATTTCACCAACCCAACAGCTTTTCCTTGGTTGTAGCATCTCGGCATTTCTCCATGGGGCTTTCAGATAACACAAAGGTGCTATGGGGCAGGCTTGCATCCTGGAGGGCAGCTCACACCTTGGAGGGACCCCCCAAGGACTTAGCCAAGTGTCCTAACGACAGCATCTGATTAAGGGAAATCCAGCTCATTCTCCAGCCCCACAGACTCCATTGCCCACAGCCCCACACGTCAGAGGAAAGCTGGGACACTTGTTCCCAAGGACATGCCCACATGAATGGATGAACAAGATCAGCCCGTGACTCTGCAGCTGAACCTCCCACCCCCAGGGAGTCTGACCGCAATAAAAAGGTAACTTTAAAACAATCACAGGGAGAAACAAGGAAAAGCACAGGGAGGGTCTGGCTGAGAGAGGCCAGGGCAGAGACAGCCAGGCACTCGGGAAAGCGTTACCCTCACCCAGCTGTGCATGTCACCTCCCAGAGACTGATACTGCAGGACACTTGCCTTCCGCCCGATTGCTGCTCAGCGGGAAATAAATATGTGGCAGGAGGGATGCCCTTTGCCTCTTCTGCTGGTCTGCTGGACAGAGAGGTGACTCCCACCCTGGACCCCAATGTCCGTGAGGGCCAAGGATGTGCTGGGTGGGAGGGACGAAGGGGGTTTCTCAGGGAAGGCATCTGCACTGCAAGGGGTGGCCGGGAGGTGCCCCTATCTCCCCTGCAACAGGGTTTCCATGAGCAGTTCCTTCCTTTCCTGCCCATCTCTCCTGCCTGGAGCTGTCCCTGCCAGGAGCTCTTTCTCTGGCCCCACGTCTCTTCTCTGCTCACAGACCCCATGCCAGCCCCTGTGTGCCCAGCTCTGCCCTGCAGCCTCTCTCTGTGTGTGCAGGGGCTACAGAGAAGGTCACACAAAGCCTGATGAGACTGGAAAGGTGATGCTGGTGCTGTCTGTAGCCCCCACAGCTGCACACTGAATCACAGATGAGGAAAGCTCCTTAGCCATACAGGAGACCCTCCTTTGACCTCTGGATTCAAAAGTCCCCTTGGAAATGTCCCACTGCCCAACCAGCCGACCAAGATGAGAAACCTCAAAAGACAGACACCTTCCCTTACAGGGAACACCATCTTGAAAAGACCCCTTGGAAATCCCCAGGGCTACCCTGGAGCTGTGAGCAACCCTGACCCACGCAGCACCCTCTCGACAGCAGAAGGACCCTGCCCTGACAGAGGTCACTCCTTCCACCCACAGCTTCTCCCCACAGCGCCATGGGGAGCTCCCCGGGCAGGCTGAGGGTGACCCTGGCAGGCGGCAGAGTCCCTGTGCCAGCACACAGCCCCTGGGGTGCAGGGACCCTGCTCGGAAGGACAGCCCTGGGCACCCCTGGCTGCACACCCACCTGCACACCCCTGCGGCCGTTCCTGGCAGAAGGCAGCCGTCATGCCCTGTGCCTCTGACGCTGTGGCAGGGAAGCCCTGCTCTGCAGCACGTCCTCCTCCTCCTCCACACCAGAGACCCAGAGACCTTGTGAGCGTCCTCCTGATAGATCCCACAGGCTGTGGCATGTGCCAGCTTTTGGAGGTCTCTCCAGGAACTGCAGCTGCTTTGTCCTGCTGCCACAGACCTACCGTGCCAAGTGCTGTGGAGATTTCTCCTCCTGTTACTTCGCAACATTCTCACACCCCAGACTGCCTCTTTCCTCTCTTCTCCTCGCTCCTCTGCCCTCGCTGCCTGCAGGCAGTGCCCTCAGCCCTGCTGCGCTTTGCAGAGGAGCTGCTCCTGGGCAGAGCTGTCTCTCTGCAGCGCTGCCCGCTTGCCATGAGCTCCCTCCATCCCAGGAGCCCAGCCCAGCTCAGCAGCAGCACAACAGCCCAAGGTGTCACTTTCTCTGCCCCCTCCCCACCCTCCCCGACTCCCTCGAGGTGTCCCTGGGCCTCCAGGGCTGACAGCTCACAAAAGGCAGCAGGGTCTCTCCTGGGGAGCAGAATTTGAAGCAGACTGAAGTAATCACCCAGTGTCCCTCCCTAAGCACTGGACAGGCTGATTCCTGCGGTGGGAATTGCTCTTCCAGGGTGTGCAGATCTGCAGGAGGTGTCCATGTTCCCCTCTGGAAACCCCCATTCCTGCCCCATTGTCAGGCAGGACACACAGGCAGTGACAGGCAGGGGATCATTTCCTTCTGTGCAGGGCAGGGATGGAACCAAGTCAATGAAGGCATCTCAGCTCTCATCAGTATTCCTGAGGCCAGAGGGGATTCAGCTTCTCCAGTGCAACCCACAGACCCACTGGAGGTGGGATTCCTCTTGCCTCAGCTCAGCTGCAAAAAAATCATGGAATCATAGAATGGCTTTGGTCGGAAGGGACCTGAAAGAGCATCTAGTTCCAACCCCCCTGCCATGGGTAGGCACACCCTCCAATAGGCCAGGTTGCCCAAAGCCCCATGCAACCTGGCCTTGAACACTTCCAGGGAGGGGGTATCCACAGCTTCTCTGGGCAACCTCTTCCAGGGCCTCTCCACCCTCTACAGTGAAGAATTTCTTCCTAATATCGAATCTAAATCTCCCCTCTTTTAGTTTAAACCCATTACCCCTTGTCCTATCACTACACTCCCTGATAAACAGTCCCTCTCCAGCTTTCCTGTAGCCCCTTTAGGTAGCTCTCTGATCATCTTCATGGCCTCCTCTGGACTCACTCCAACAGCTTCATGTTTTTCCTGTACTGGGGACCCCAGAGCTGGACACAGTACTCCAGGTGGGGTCTCACAAGAGTGGAGTAGCGGGGCCGAATCACCTCCCTTGACCTGCTGGTCACGCTGCTGGTGATGCAGCCCAGGACATGGTTGGCTTTCTGGGCTCCAAGCGCACATTGCCGGCTCATGTTGAGCTTCTCATCAATCAACACTCCCAAGTCCTTTTCCTCAGGGCTGCTCTCAATCCATTCTCCGCCCAGCCTGTAGTTGTGCTTGGAATTGCCCTGACCCACATGCAGGACCTTGCACTTGGCCTTGTTGAACTTCATGAGTTTTGCATGGGACCACCTCTCCAGCCTGTCAAGGTCCCTCTGGATGGAATCCCTTCCCTCCAGCATGTTGACCACACCACACAGCTTGGTGGTGTTGTCAAACTTGCTGAGGGTGCACTCGATCCCACTGTCCATGTCACCGACAAAGACATTCAACAGTACCAGTCCCAGTACCGACCCCTGAGGAACGCCACTTGTAGCTGATCTCCACTTGGACATTGAGCCATTGACCACAACTCTTTGAGTGCGACCGTCCAGCCAATTCCTTATCCACTGAGTGGTCCACCTGTCAAATCCGTGTCTCTCCAATTTAGAGACAAGGATGTCGTGCAGGACAGTGTCAAATGCCTTGCACAGTTCCGGGTAGATGATGTCAGTCACTCTTCCCTTATCCACCAATGCTGTAACCCCATCACAGAATGCCACCAAATCTGTCAGGCACAATTTGCCCTTAGTGAAGCCATGTTGGCTGTCACCATTCACCTCCTTGGCAGCTCCATGATCTTGCCAGGCACAGAGGTGAGACTGACCGGCCTGTAGTTCTCTGAGTCTTCCTTTTTTCCCTTGTTAAAAATGCATTTGATGTTTCCCCTTTTTCAGTCAAATAGGTCTGAGCTCCTTATCTAAGCTGCCATGTTAATAATGGAGATAGAGGCCAGGAGTGAACTTTTCTGATGCTAAAACCTGGTGCCATTTGAGGTGCCACAGGTGGTCCAAGGCACGTGCAGGTGGCAGCAAGCTGTAATGGAACAATTGTGAGGGACAGGGCGGCATGTGAGGGCATCACCTTGGAGGCTGTTGGGGAATTCCTTTGGCCAACAGACATGACAGCAGATGCTGACATTCAGTACAAAGAATCCTGTCCCTGATCAGTAGGTTCAGGGCAACCTATAGAGGTGTTCCTCTGACCAAATGGAGGCATGTGCCATAGGGACGGCTATGTCTCCTTCTCTTCCCCATCAGCTGTATTTCCCAGGTCTGCCCTGACTATAACGTCTCATGGTCTCCTGTCAGGGCTGCACAGCCCAGCCCTGCTTATCTCGGGCATTGGTGAGGACAGCAGGTTTTGCTGGCTCTGTGGGCACCTCATGTCAGCTACCTCATCATCTACGTCTACAGCTCATATCATCATTGACATTGCCATCTAACACATAGTCCAAGCGCGTCTCTGCTATGAACATAGCGCGTCTTTGCATATATGGGCCCTTGGGATGTCAGAGGGGCAGACTGGGGACCTTCAGGAGGGATCTCATGAGCAGCAGTACTGATAGGCAGCAGAGCCCAGCACAGCTGGTGTTTCAGGACAACCTCCTGCAAGGACAGCAGTGGTGCATACAGACAGTCAGTTGACTCTCATAAGGGAATTCAATGGCACCAAGATGAGCTGTTGCTACTGAAGTTACAGTTAAAGAAGAAAGAAAGACTACGTGGGGCCACTGCAGAATTTACCAAGGGCAAGTGTCAATATGTCTGAGGTACAATATGCTGCCTTTGGCTCTGCCTTCATCATCCCAGGCCTTTGTGCCTTGAGGCACATGGAGAACAACCTGCAGTGGGTGGGGATCAAGTCAGGGCTCACCTGAGCACACTCAGCTCTTTACCAGTCCATGGGACCAGAGGGACTCCATCCAAGGGTGCTGGCCAGGAAGTCACAGTGACACTGCTCTGTGTCACTTTGGACACGTCATCCAGGGCACCCCCTGAGGACTTGCAAAAAGCAAACATTGCATGCATCTTCCAAAAAGGCCCCAGGGATGAGCTGGGGACCTGAAGGCTTCTCACCCTCCTTTTGGTTGAGGAATGCGTCCCAGAGTGTGTCCTCTTGGATCCCATTTCTGTGTTTCTGAAGGAGAGGGTGACTGCATTTACTCAGGTATGTCATGCCTGACCATCTGCGCTGCTTTCTGAGATGAAAGGATTGTCTTTCCAAGTGAAGGGACAGCAGTGGATGCCATCCAGTTCATCTTTTTTACCCTCCTCATACTCTCCAAGAAGAACAGCATCCTCTCTTAACCCTTTCCCCACTGGTTATCCAGACAAGGGCAACAATGGTGTGAGGGGCCTCTTGGGAGCTTCACACAGGGCAACAGGAAAATTACTAAAACGTAGGAGCGTGTGCTGCACTGCAGCAGGACACCCAGCGTGTCTCTGTGATCCCCATCCTGGGAGGTTTTCAGCTATCCTCCCCAAAAGTGCCACCAGCCTGGCCACGGGTAGGTGGGAGCTCGTATGGTTGTATGTTTTGGATGTGCGATGAAAACAGCCTTGGCAACACAATGACGTGTTAGCGATTGCTGAACGGTGTTTATTTTCTGTTTGTCAGGCTGCCCCGCCAGTGAGTAGGCTGGGGGTGGGCGAGATGTTGGGAGGGGACACAGCCAGGACAGCTGGGGGAATCTCAACTTAACTGCTGAAAGAGAGGTTCTCTGCTGCAGATTCAAGTCTTCAGGGGTAGGATCTGAAAACAACAGCTTTGAACTAGCAAGACTTTTAGCTCCTTTTCCATGCGTTCCCTCACTCCCCTGCTTTCAGTCATTGGCACCCAGAAGCATCACCCCCTTTAATTTGCTCTCCTCTGAAATATGACCGAGGAATGGGAAGAAAGGAAGAAGAAGGAGAGAGGAGGAGGTCATTCCCACTGTTTCAGTCCATACATGGCTGAATTTCACAGGTGCAATTCAAGTCAATTTTGCCCCAAAACTCAATTGTTTGAAAGGGTTTGGCCCTGGCATGCTGAGCACCTCCAGGGCCCGGCTGTACAAGCACTGCAGTGACACGGCTGTGCTGGGCCTTTGTGTATCGGCCGGAGCCTGGCACTTGAGGGACGGCATGTTGTGCCATTGTGCATCCATAATGGATCAAGCTGGGAAGCGAGTCTGTGAGTCAGAACCAAGGAGGTCCATGGCCAGGCACGGCTGTGCCCATGGCTGTGGCTGGAGACCAGTATGCCCACAGCGTAGCTCAGCTCAGACTGACACTGCATTTCACATCCCGGATCCACTTTTCCCTCTTTGCAGGTACCACGTGCAGGTGAGCATCACCTCTGTTGGCACACCTGGCAGCTGTGCTAAGAAGCTGGCCCCAGGAACCAGAAGAAACCTCCGGGACTGTTTGCACCCTGCGGTTTCCCCTTCCCGTGAGTGTCAGGGGGAGCCGAGTCCCCGAGGGTGATGTGGGGTCAATGGACTTCCTCACATTTCTTAAATAAGGCTTTGTCCTCTTCCTCACCTGATTCCAGGTGTTAATCTCCCACCACAATGCCTCCCTAACTGGTCTCTCCTGTGACCCCCACCCACAAGAGCTCACCCAATATGCTGCCCATCCCATGGAGGACCTCCACACATCCAGGCAGCCCCCTCACACTGAGGGCATCCCCCTCCTGATCTTTCCAACTCATCCCTTCTGAGGAGCCTGTATCCATCCATCGCAGCACCTCAAGGGTTCTGACCTGTGCCACCGCACCTCAGCAGGTATTACATCGATTTCAGGGCTCTGTGACAGCGCACAGGGCTCCAGTTCCTCCTGTCTGTGCTCCAGGCTGAGACCATTGGTGCACACTGGGGCTGCAGCCCCTCAGCTTGGTGCCACCAGGGCCAACCTCAGACTTGCCACAGCTCTGGCGTCCAAGATCCTGTGCAAGCAAAGACTTTGCTTCAGAGCAGAGACATGCTGGTGTGGATGGCAGGTGGCAATGTAAGGCTGAAATGAGGGGCCCACAAAGAGCGCAAACCCTGTGCTCCCCAGTGCCACAGAGAAACAGGTTTGGACTGTGCGGTCCTGGCAGGAGAGGGCTTTCCTGTCTGCAGTGTCTCTGCAGCCCCCAGGGGCTGTGGTGGAGGGGGAGACGGTCTCCAAGAAGGACAAGTTGCTGCTGAACATGTCCTTGCCTATGGACATCCTGTCATCTGGGCAGTCATGTGAAAGTCATTTACCTGTTCTGTGCCTGTATCATCAAGGAGGTGAACAAAGGATGGGGGTGAGAAGAACCAGCAGCATTTGAAAGTGTTGGCACAGGAGCGGAGACCCTGCCGTGGTGTGCCCCGTACTCCTGCACTGCCTCATGCATCTGCGGGGTAGACACGGGACAGACATTGCCTCACTGCAGTGCTGGCGTTCGGTAACTTGCTCAGCAGCAGCAAATCTGTCTGAGATGCCGTTAGAGGTGTCTGTTATTTACCAGCTCTGAATGGGGATCGCTGTGCGAGAGATCCTCAAACGCCCTTGTCAGCCACCCTTGTGCTGGGCAGCTTTGGCATCTGAGGTAGCACGACAGGCCTGTGCTTGGCCATAAAGCTGAGCAGCTGCCCTGGCCCTGTCTGGGTGACCGCTCTAACACCGGAACAAAAAAAGGCGATGCTGAGACCTAAGTGTGTCTCTGACAGAAAAGCCACTGCTGGAAAGAGGTGTCCTTCCCCAGCCGAGGGAGGGAACATCAGTGATTGCTTCAGCCTGTTTCTCAGCAGGTTCCCCTGGAGCCCCAGGGACATTCTCTGAGGGAGCCCAGAGGGGGCAGAGAAAGTGCTGCCTTGGGCTGGTCCTCTGCTGCTGAGCTGGGCTGGGCTCCTGGGATGGAGGGAGCTCATGGCAAGCGGGCAGCGCTGCAGAGAGACAGCTCTGCCCAGGAGCAGCTCCTCTGCAAAGCGCAGCAGGGCTGAGGGCACTGCCTGCAGGCAGCGAGGGCAGAGGAGCGAGGAGAAGAGAGGTGGAGGGCGGTCAGCAATGGCAAGATGTATAGAGCTCACTGGAGGAGAAGCCTTCACACCACTTTACATGGTAAGTCTTTGGCTGCAGGGCAATGCACGTGGGTATTCTGGAGAGATCTCCTAGGGCTGGCATATCCCATGGCTGGTGAAAAGGAGAGGGATGTTCTCCAGAGCAGTAATTCTGTGCCAAGCCATCAGAGGGACAGGGCATGGCATCTCCAGTGTTTTGGGGACGGCTGCAGGGTGTGAAGGCTGGTGTGTCATCTCCTCCAACGCAGACCCCTTCCTCTGAGCAAGCCCCCTTGCCTCCTCTCCCACCCAGCAAAGCCTCTGCCCTCAGGGCCGTGGGCTCCAAGGCATGACCCACCTCCTCTGCAGCCAGAGCTCAGCAGAGCCGTGGGGCAGCTCTCCAGCCACGTGCCCAGTTCCCTCTGCAGAGCACAGGGGCTGAGAGCAGCTGCCCGGCAATGTTGGTGTCTGGGAGGTGGCGTGCACAGCTGGGTCAGGGTAACGCTGTCCTGAGTGCCCGGCTGCCTCTGCCCTGGCCTCTCTGCGCCAGACCCTCCCTGTATTTTGCCTTCTTTCTCCACTTGTCTGTGTTCTTGCTGTTGTTATGCTGGTGGTGCTGTCAGACTCTCTGGGGATGGGAGGTTCAGCTGCAGAGTCACGGGCTGATCTTGTGGGTCCATTCACGCAAATGTGTCCGTGGGAACAAGTGTCCCAGCTTTCATCTCGCCTGTGGAGCTCTGCTTAATGCAGCCTGTAGAGCCCAAGTATGAGCTGACACTTACTGAGACGCCATCTTTAGGGCACTTACTTATTTAGGGCTATATATTTGAGGTGTCCTTCCAAGCTTTGAGTTGCCCTCAGGGATGCAGAGGCCCTTCTCCCACGGCACATTCAGCCAGCAGCAAGCAGAGTTCCAGCAATGGAGCTGCAGAAGTAGCTCCTAGAACACAACAAGACTGTGTGTGTTTGTCTAGCAGGGGGAGGGTGTGTGAGAAATGGCTTGGATTTTTGTTAGAGAAGAGTGCTCTAACTTGTCACTGCCTTTTCCTCCTTGAAAAGGTCCCCATGCCCAGAGGAAGGAAATGTCCAACAGCAGCTCCATCATCACTGAGTTCCTCCTCCTGGCATTCGCAGACACACGGGAGCTGCAGCTCTTGCACTTCGGGCTCTTCCTGGGCATCTACCTGGCTGCGCTCCTGGGAAACGGCCTCATCATCACCGCCATAGCCTGTGACCACCACCTCCACACCCCCATGTACTTCTTCCTCTGCAGCCTCTCCCTCCTTGACTTGGGCTGCATCTCCACCACTCTCCCCAAAGCCATGGCCAATTCCCTCTGGGACACCAGGGCCATGTCCTATGCAGGATGTGCTGCACAGCTCTTTTTCTTTCTCTTCTTTATTATAGGGGAGTATTTTCTCCTCACCATCATGGCCTACGACCGCTACGTTGCCATCTGCAAACCCCTGCACTACGGGACCCTCCTGGGCAGCAGAGCTTGTGCCCACATGGCAGCAGCTGCCTGGGGCAGTGGGTTTATCAATGCTCTGCTGCACATGGCCAATACATTTTCCCTACCCCTCTGCCATGGCAATGCTGTGGACCAGTTCTTCTGTGAAATCCCCCAGATCCTCAGGCTCTCCTGCTCAGATGCCTACCTCAGGGAAGTTGGGCTAATTGTGGTTAGTGCCTGTTTAGTCTTTGGGTGTTTTGTTTTCATTGTGGTGTCCTATGTGCAGATCTTCAGGGCCGTGCTGAGGATCCCCTCTGAGCAGGGACGGCACAAAGCCTTTTCCACGTGCCTCCCTCACCTGGCCGTGGTCTCCCTGTTTATCAGCACTGGATCTTTTGCCTACCTGAAGCCCCCCTCCAGCTCCTCCCCATTGCTAGACTCACTGGTGTCACTTCTGTACTCAGTGGTGCCTCCAGCAGTGAACCCCCTCATCTACAGCATGAGGAACCGGGAGCTCAAAGATGCCCTGCAGAAGCTGATTCAATCACTTGTCTTGCAGCAGGAATAAGATGCCCGTGTGTCTTCGCTATTTATTTCAAACTCATCCACGGAACTTCCTGTACTTTGGGCATATTATTTGTGACAATTCTGCTTTCCCAGGAATCCCTGCAGCCGCTCAATTTCCCCAGAAGCATGAAGCCAGCCTGTCTGGCCCAGAGGCCTTTGTACGGTTTTCTTGCATGATAATATAGCTGACCTACTGTGTCACATCTCTGTAATTAAATGGATTTCCTCACTGCCCGTGTCTGGAGGTTGGCCTCTTCTTCGAAAGCTGAGGTCAGGAACAGGATGAAGAAATTGTCCCTACAAGCATGCTGCTGTGCTTGGGCTGTCCATGGGCTCAGAGCAGGAGGGCACAGGGTGCTGTGTCAGGGAATTGGCCTTAGCTGAGCCTTCACGTGTGGGTGCCAAGTGCCAAAGGAAATGATGAATGATCCACAGGTATCTGCCTGGCACTGTCTCCCTGTGGCTTTTGGGCACCTCTGCCCTGCTGAGCAGCACCGCCAGCCCAGGGCCATGCCACGATGACATCCCTGGAGAAGAGCAGGAGACCTATTCCTGCATGCACCAGTTTGGGCAGGCTTCTCTCTTGTTGGTGCGGCAGGAGCTGCCTGGGGAGCCCCCAGGCCAGGAGTCTTGCGCTCGGCAGAGGGACGGGCACAGAGGGGCTGCCAGCAATGGGCAATAAGGATCTCTTTGAGGGAAGAGCAGGAGACACAGAGAAATGCTGTCCTCCGTCTCCTCGTGCCATGACTGGCCCCAGCCCTGGGGCTGATGGGGAGGCTGGAGCCCTCTCTGCCCCCCGGGAGCTGCTGTGCCCTTCAGAGAGGCTGTGGCTGTGGGGTGAGCGCCCAGAGCTCTGCAGCACCCTGCTGTGGGCACTGCTGTGGGCCAGCCCAGACTGGGCTTCTGGGCTGAGCTGGGCTGGGCTGGGGAGGGGTAGTGGAGCTGGGAAGAGCTGGGGAGGGTCGTCTTGGGGCTGGAAAGTGCCCGGGAGAGGAAACTACCAGTGTACAGCTGGCACTGTGTGAGCACGCAGGGTGAGCACTCACACCAGGGAGGGTTGTCGTGCACAGCCAGGGCTCACGAAAGGGATCAAAGACATGAAGGTGCAGGAGGGAGGATGCCGGTCGGTGCTCTCGGTGGCATGGACAGCCTGGGAAGGTGGCCCAGGACGTTTGCCAGCTCCCAGCCTCTCTCACTGGCCATTTCCAGCAATGGCTGCTCATTTCAGGTTTACGGGTCAGTTGCTGCAAAGGCTCCTCCATCCTCCTGCTGGACTCAGTGCCAGCCCCAGAGAAAGGCTGACTGTAAAGCCCCACGTAGGACACAGCTGGGGCTGGGAAAGGGTCGGGTACTGGGGGAGGCTGCAAAAGTTATGTCATGTCATGGGGTTATGTCTTGTTGTGTTTATGGGGGGACATTGAACTGAGCACTCTCACTGGGATCATAAAGGGGGGGGGAGAACTTTCTCAAGCCTTGAATGCACCAGCAAGCTGATGACTCTCAGCCCTCTTTATAAATCTAGATTTACGCAGCCATTTCTAAAATACGTTTCCTATGAACACTTTGAACGAAGAAATTGTTTCCAGGACATGTTTATATTAAAACATTGTATGTCTACATTTCATCTAAACAGAGCTGAGAGCAAGAGAGGTTGGAGAGGTTGGATAGAGCTGACTACTATTTCTTTGCTATCAAGCAATGACCACAGTTGGTAGCACTTCCCTCTTATCATCCTTTTTTTTGAACTGGCCAAATCCTTATGGGGTATACAATGGTGTAACATCATGGCCCTCCAAGTGCCAGACTGTGACTGATAGACAGAGGCCCAGAGCCCATCTGATGAAAGGAAATGTCATCCCTATCTGACAACTCAATAAACTTCTCTAATGAAATGGCTGGCTTGGTAGATGAGTAAGGCTTTCGACACTGTCTCCCATAAAATCTTCATAGAGAAGCCAGCGAAGCACGGGCTGGATGAGCAGACAGTGAGGTGGATTGAAAACTGGCTGAATGGTCAGCCCAGAGAATGGTGATCAACGGCACGAGGTCTCGCTGGAGGCCACTCACCAGTGGTACACAGCAGGAGTCAGTGCGGGGTCCAGTCCTGTGCCTTCAAACCCAGACTTCACCGTAATTTTGTGATCTTGTGATATCCTTTCTGGGAAATGTGGACATTCTGGGAAAATGTGGGGCCCCTCTGGAATGAAACGGGAGACCTGGTTACCCAGGATATGGAGAAGGCTGAGGTACTCAACAAATTTTTTGCCTCCGTCTTCAGCAGCAAGGGCTCGAACCATGCTGGCCAGGTCACACAAGGCAAAGGCAGGGACTGGGAGAATGCAGAACCACCAACTATAGGAGAACATCAGGTTCGAGAATATCTAAGGAACATGAAGGTGGACCTGATGAGATGCATCCACTGGTCCTGAGGGAACTGGCAGATGAAGTGGCTAAGCCACTCTCCATCATATTTGAGGAAGTCCTGGCAGTCCAGTGACATTCCCACTGTCTGGAAAAGGGGAAAAGTAACCCCCATTTTTTGAAAGGGAAAAAAGGAAGATCTGGAGAACTATAGACTGGTCAGTCCGACCTCTGTGCCTGGCAAGATCATGGAGCAGATCCTCCTGGAGACTATGCTCAGGCACATGGAAAATAAGGAGGCAATTGGTGACAGCCAACATGGCTTCACTAAGGGCAAATTGTGCCTGACAAATTTGGTGCCTTTCTATGATGGGGTTACAACGTTGGTGGATAAGGGAAGAGTGACAGACGCCATCTACCTGGACTTGTGCAAGGTATTTGACACTGTCCTGCACAACATCCTTGTCTCTAAATTGGAGAGATGGATGGACCACTTGATGGACTAGAATTGGCAGGATGGTCACACTCAAAGAGTTGTGGTCAATGGCTCAATGTCCAGGTGGAGAACAGTGATGAGCGGCGTTCCTCAGGGGTTGGTATTGGGACCAGCACTGTTCAACATCTTTGTCAGCGACATGGACAGTGGGATCGAGTGCCCACTCAGCAAATTTGCTGATGACACCAAGCTGTGTGGTGTGGTCGACATGCTGGAGGGAAGGGATTCCATCCAGAGGGACCTTGACAGGCTGGAGAGGTGGTCTCATGCAAAACTCATGAAGTTCAACAAGGCCAAGTGCAAGGTCCTGCATGTGGGTCAGGGCAGTCCCAAGCACAGCTACAGGCTGGGCGAGGAATGGATTGAGAGCAGCCCTGAGGAAAAGGACTTGGGAGTGTTGATTGATGAGAAGCTCAACATGAGCTGGCAATGCACATCTGAGACACAGAAAGCCAACCATATACTGCACTGCATCAAAACAAGCGTGACCAGCAGGTCAAGGGAGGTGATTCTGGCCTTCTACTCTGCTCTCGTGAGACCTCACCTGGACTACTGTGTCAAGCTCTGGGGTCCTCAGGACAAGAAGGACATGGAGCTTTTAGAGCGAGTCCAGAGGAGGCCACGAAGATGATCAGAGGGCTGGAGCACCTCTCCTGTGAAGAAAGGCTGAGAGAGCTGGGGTTGTTCAGCCTGGAGAACAGAAGGCTCCGGGGAGATCTAATTGTGGCCTTCCGGTTCCCAAAGAGGCCTACAGGAAAGATGGAGAGGGACTGTTTATGAGGGAGTGTAGTGATGGGACAAGGGGTAATGAGTTTAAACTAAAAGAGGAGAGATTTAGATTACATCTGAGGAAAAAATTCTTCCCTGTGAGGGTGGTGAGACACTGGAACAGGTTTCCAGAGAAGCTGTGGAGGCCCCATCCCTGGAAGTGTTGAAGGCCAGGTTGGATGGGGTTTGGGCAACCTGGTCTAGTGGAAGGTGTCTCTGTCCATGGCAGAGGGGTTGGAACTAGATGATCTTTGAGGTCCCTTCTGACCTAAATCATTCTATCATTCTATGATTCAGACTGTGTTGAGTCCCGGGCCTTGGGGTCACGTCACCCCTCTGCTGCGTCTCAGTTCCTCCCTGCCCCCTCCCCGTTCCCTCTCTTTTTTCACTTCCCTCTCTCTTCCTCTCTATCCTTGTGCTCTGCTCCCTGTCCCTCCTTTCGCTTCTCCCCAAGTCTCTCTCTTTCTCTGTCATCCTACCTCTCCATTTACTTTCCTCATCACCTCTCTTTCCTGCTCCCTCTTCCTTTTTCTTTTCTCTCTCTCTGTCCTGCAGGTGATCGTGGTTCCTGCTCTCTTCGCTGCCCAGCAAATTTTAGAGTTCAAGCACTTCTTTCTCTGCCTGTCCTTTCCTCCCTTGCTCTTCTGTAGCTCCAGTCACTGGCCTGTGCTCCACCTAAGAGAACACACGGGTGTCTTACAGCTCTTAAAACATGAGGCCTCCAAGATACACAGCCGTGCACATGCACGCACACACACATATACATACATATACACACACACAGACACACGCACACTCTCTCTCTCCCTGTCCGTAGTGTAATTTTCTTTCCTTATCCCGTCCCCACGGTGCAGGCTGCCCTGGCTGCTGAGCGTGGGGAAATGGCAGCTCCCGGCATGCCCCGGGAACCAACATGGCCGCCTGGCAGTGCCCTGCCCCAGGACTACAGCTCCCAGCATGCTGTGGGAACCAACATGGCCGCCTGGCAGTGCCCTGCCCCAGGACTACAGCTCCCGGCATGCCCTGGGAACCAACATGGCTGCCCAGCAGTGCCCTGCCCCAGGACTACAGCTCCCAGCATGCTCCAGGAACAAACATGGCCACCTGGCAGCCCCCTGCCCCAGAACTACAGCTCCCAGCATGCCCCGGGGCACTCCTTCCTGCAGTTTGACCCTGCGGGGACACCATCCCCTGGCCCAGCCCTGCCCTGGAGACTCTGTGGAGCAGGGGCGGGGGGCGGGGGGAGGAGGAGGAGGAGGAAAAGGAGGAGCAGGAGGATACAGCACATAGAAATTGTAGCAATGATGACATCCAATGGCAGGGTTACCTAGCAATTAACATAATCCAATGTAATTTATTCGCTGTTCTCACCCAAAATCAAATCCCCTTGAGGTACACGTAGTACTTCCCCACCTTCCTTTAACCGCTCCCAGTACAGCCTGGGCTCTGTCCCAGTACAAACCGGATCCTGTTAACACTTCCCAGTAAGAGTGGGCCCCTTCCCACTACAACCTGGATCCCCTTACCCCTCCCAGTACAGAATGGGCCCCATCCAAGTACAAACTGGATCCCTTTCACCCTCCCAGTCCGGACTGGGCCCTGCCTCAGTACAAACTGGATCCCTTTGAACCTCCCCACTGCAGGCGGGGACCCCTCCCAGTACAAACTGCATCCCTTTAACGCCTCGCCATAAGGAGTGGGCCCTGTCCAGTATAAACTGGATCCCCTGGCCCCCTCCCAGGACAGACTGGGAGCACTGGATCCCTTTCACCCCTCCCCGTACACATTGAGCTTTCTCCCAGTACAAACCTGTTCCGTGTAACCCCTCCAACTACATCCTCGGCACCCTCCCAGGACAAACTGGTTCCCTTTCACCCCACCCAGAACAGACTGGCCCCCTTCCAGTACAAACTGCATCCCCTTAACCCCCCCAGCGCAGGTTTGGCCCTGTCCCAGTGCAAACTAGATCCCTTTCACCCCTCCCAGTACAGACCTGCCCTGTCCCAGTTCACACTGGAAGCTGGGTGGCCTTGAGGGGACACGTCCCCGTGCGGCCCCGTGACACAAAGGGGCAGTGATGCGGCACCCGCCCACCACTTGTGACCTCACCGGACCAGGGCTTGCTATCCTGAAAAGCGGGCCAGCCAAAGCCACTTGGGCTGAGCTGGCCTTCGGGGTAACTCGGCTCCTTCCGTTGCCACGTGCACGCCTACTGTTTTCAACCATTTCTCGTTTCCTGCCCACTGCTCCTCAGCTTCCATCCTCTTGCAAAGGTAATTTGGACTGGACTTTCAGGACAGATGATTTAGCAAGGTGGAAAGGTCTCATGTCCTAGCCGCAGCTCCATGGCCGTCTCTGGATAGAAGGTGTGACATTTCGACCAGATTCCTGACGTGCCAGAAGGAAGTGGAAGCGGCTGGTGCCACAGACCAGAAGTCTGTGCTGCATCTTACAACCGTTTGGTTGAGCAGGTTAAAAAGTCTGTCGTGTGAAAGCGTCGTCAGGCACGTGGTGTTTTGCTTTCATTTCTGCTCCATGAAAAGATAACCTGGGAGTGCTTTACAGACAGGCTGGTTTGGGGATGTGGGTAAGTGTGGAGCTTTGTGTTCCAGCTTTCCTTAAGGAAAAGGAAAGGCATGTCAGCCCTGCCTCGTATAACCCAGGTGAGGCTTGTAAATGGAGGAGCATGACCAGGACACGAGTCTCAGCAGTATCCAAGTGGGGAAGGGTTCACACTCTCTCTCGAGTATGAGACAGCTTTCAGCTCTACAAAGTCAGAGGAGTAGCAGCAGTTAACGTAGTAGTCACTGCAGATGTAGAACAAACTTTGGAGCTGGGTTCCAGAGTAGTAGTGTCTGTATCCAGGCTGCTTTTAAAGCTGGACAAATACCACTCTTCTAAGGGTGGTAGAGCATATTTCCCATCTTCACTGCTGCGAAACCTTGTTGAGGGACTTGTGGTTCTTCTGGAGAACCTTGCAGTGCTGCATGCTGTCCTGCGTGTAGTACTGACCTGCAATGGTGGGGCAGGAACAAGAAGGTGAAATGGTTTGAAGTGTCAAGGTGAGGTAAGGTGAAATCGATGAGTCTAATGGTGAGAAATGTCCCGACATCCCTAGTCTGAGGTGAGGATCTTGTCCTGTACTCTGCTGGTAGAGCAGAGATGTGAATGTACAGAGCGGCTGGAAAACAAGCCTGTTCATGGGAATAGACATACCTCAAGGCATTGATGAAACTTCAGCCTTGCTGTTACCTTCCCTGTGACGATTTTCACACGGTCTCTGTTTCTCCTTCTAGAGAGAATTGCTGAGGCTCTGGAGAATGGCTTTGCACTTCTGCAAAGTCATCCCATATGCCATACCTGGAGCGCTGGCACTTCTTGGCTGCTGGTGGATCTATTCCCAGAGAAAAAAGCTTGCAAGCTGTTCTGACCAACAAGAAATAGCCGATGAAGAAGAGCAGCAGGAAGAAGTGCCAGAGAAAGATTCAACACCCGCCACAGAAGCATGTGCTCCAGCGAGAGAGGCAGTCGTCGAGGAAGAGGAATGCCCTGAGAAGGAAACCTCGACCTCCCTGCTGTCAGCAGTGTTGATGACACCCTCTCTTCTGTGCCAGACTCCTGAGAGGCTAGATCTCTCTCAGGACCTTCCAGAGCTGTCGGTAACACCACCTCCGACCAGCACCCTTGAAGCTGACAGTGAGAAACCAGAAACACCGGGATCTCAAGATGAAAGCAGTGGCCCTGCTTGTGTCTCTCCCGCTCCGATCTCGGAGTGTCACGGCAGTGCTGCAGTGAGCCTTCCACAGGATTCAGGCTCCAGTGCCGACCAAGATCAGTGTGCAGGTGGGTATGCATTTGCTCTCAGACTTCCCACCGCTGTAGGACCCAGCGTGTGCTGGGTGATCTTCAGGGTCTCTTGCAAAGGGGTGAACAGGCTGGTCCCCTTTCAGCACAAAGTGAATTCTTGCCTAAAGCTAGGCATGGGCTTGAGTAGCCCAGTGAAATGGGCCGTGCCTGGATGTAGGCCAGGCTGTTGAAGACCTTGCTGCTTTGAGACCTGCTCGTACAAAGGGTTTCTGCTTCAGTTCACGCA
Organism: Grus americana; assembly: GCF_028858705.1. NCBI lineage: Eukaryota > Metazoa > Chordata > Aves > Gruiformes > Gruidae > Grus > Grus americana. The sequence continues at coordinate 362,720 of NW_026562047.1, forward strand.
GCCTCTGCTCAGCACTGGCTGCTTCTCTGTGTTGATGGGCTGCTGCTGAATGGGAGCTGGAAGGCAGCAGGTTTGTGAGGTGCTGCTGGATGAAGCAGGGAAGTGCTCTGAGGAACTGGGATCAAACCAGTTGATTGCAGACCAATTCTCCTGAAGCCTTTTTGCTTGGAAGGGTAGGTGCCTGCCAAGAAATGCCAACAGGGAGCACTGTTCCAGGAGTTCCCCCATCTGTCTCTGTGTTGCTGTGGCCTTCTAGATCCTCCATGGTGTGTGCCTGGCAGAATGCAACGCTGTCTGAGCAAATGTTAGTTGACCTGTGTCACCTTGGAGATGGATGTTAAAATCCTTGAGAAGACCCTGTGGTGCCAACAGCCCTTAATGACAGGATGTCTTCTGTAATTGCTCCAAAGCAGTTGGAACAAAGCTGCTTGTTGCAAGACATGGGGACTGAGTTTGCCAACAATGAAGGGTTAAAGCCACCAAACATTTTCACTCGTGAGAGTAACCACAGGAAGAAAATGGTTTTGCCTTGTTGTGAAGGCTGGTGTGACAAGAAGGTACAAGAGTGTGCTGTGGAGCTTCAAGACTCTGGAGGGAAAGGAGGGTAGCCCGAGGCACAGAAATCAGTGTGGGTTTGTTGGGCTTTTGGCAAAGTAACGGAGTGTTTTCCAAAGCTGTGTCTTGAGCAGTAAATTTCCATGGCAGTGTTAGGCTTCCCCCGATGCTTCTGTCTTGGAGGTTAGAGCTGGCTGTCTCCTGGGTGCACCTGTACAGAACTTGAGGTTTAACATATGCTTTTGTGCAAGAAAATCGTGTCATCTCTTTTCAAATGTCATTTCCCTGCAGTCATTGCCGAGGGAATGGCTGCACCACAAGGGATGCTCTTCCCCCCGGAGAAGATTTGCATGGAGTGGCAGCAACGACAGGGAGCTGGAGCGGGACTCCCCAACCTGGGCAATACGTGCTTCCTCAACGCCGTCCTGCAGTGCCTGACGTACACACCCCCTCTGGCCAACTACCTGCTCTCTGGGGAGCACAGCCGGGCGTGTGAGTACTTTTATGAACATCTCCTTGGGAATCTGCTGGGCACTTGCCAGATTCCCAGAATCTGGAATGTCACTTAGGAGAAAAGCAGCCCTTCTGTGTCAACCCCCTGAGTGGGTGTTCTTTGGACACTCAAGCCTAGAAGCCGCTTGCCCTATCGAGGTCTGTGCATCTTCAGAAAGGCACCTCTTGCTGGTCCCTATTCCTGCAAGTTAAACCCTCTTGGCTTACGGCCCAGAAAACTTCTGTCCGCTAAGCATCCCTCTGAAAGAAGGAAGTTTTCTGTGCACCAGAACGTCCGGGGCTTGTTGGGACGTTGTCACCTTGGGAGGAGTGGAGGCTGTTCTTATCACTTCAAGATCTCCATTAGGTTTCCCATCACTATGGATATTTTGCTAACCTGAGAAGCTTGCTTCCCTCTCTCTTCAGGTCGTCAGGAAGGCTTCTGCATGATGTGCGTAATGGAAGCGCATGTTAACAAGGTCCTGCATTCCTCAGGCTCTACCATCGAGCCTAGGGCTATCATCAGTGTCCTCACACGTAAGTCATTTCAGGGGCTTGTAGAGGTTTTCTTCCGTTCTTGTAGGAGAGAACAACTAACTTCTTCTTTCTCAGGAATAGGAGAACATTTCCAGCTTGGCATGCAGGAAGATGCCCACGAGTTCTTACGCTCCACTGTCGATGCCATGCAGAGAGCTTGTCTGAGTGGAAGCAGCGAGTAAGCACAAGCAAATTACCTTCTCGGTGTTCCTGAGCCCTTTGGACTCCTTGATGTACTCCCACCAAGGAAAACCTACGCCCTGGCCTTTCAGACAAAGCAAAACTCTTGGAGGAGGTAACTCTCTGCCGTACCATTTTTTTTTTTGCCAGCTTGGACTTCTCTTTGCAAGAAACTACCATCGTCCATCAAATATTTGGGGGCTCTCTGAGATCCAGAGGTAGGTTTTTCCACAACTGTTGCTCTCCTTGGAATTGTCTGTGCCCTTCTGTCTGCCTGTGGTAGGTGTGAAGAGCATAAACCATCACAGTCACTTGACTTCCCCGATCTCTGAGCATTTTGATTTGCATTCCAGTCACGTGCTTGAGCTGCAGAGCGGTTTCTGATTCCTATGAGGCCTTCCTGGATGTCCCGTTGGATATAAAAGTAAGAGGGTTTGTGATTCAAGATGTCCCAAGGCCCCTGTAGCTTTCCAGTATCGACGCAGTTGACTTAAAAATGTCTGCTGCGAAGAGAAGAGAGCTTGGTGGTGGGTGGGAGGGGAATGGACGGTGTCCTTGTGGGGAGGCCGTGGCAGTGGGCTCCCTGTAGGTGCTGGCTTGAAGCTGAACCAGCACGCATTATCCTCTCGGCACCCTTGACGTACTCTCATCCTTCTGCCCTTTGCCCTCCCTCAACAGCCGTCTGGCTCCTGGGCTGATGGCGTGTATTTTTGTTCATTACTGATGACCCTGCACACCATCGGTAGCTGGACTGAGCGGTGCCACAGAGAGGTCGCTCTCGATCGCCCCGGGAATCCCTGGGAATGGAGGGAAACGTTCAGCATCAAACCCTCTTTCTGCCTCCTCCTGGGCACTGCTTGTCGACTCCTCCTAAGTGTTGGGGCGAGGGCGTTTCCCGCAGCTCAGTGCTCTCCTTTCTCACTCCTCCAGGCAGCCTCCTCTGTCACCGCAGCTCTGGAGGACTTTGTGAAACCCGAGCAGCTGGATGGCGAAAACTGCTTTCAGTGCAGCCAGTAAGACGATTACTAACGACATAGTAATACGAGATCCTGCATGAGGGTGCTGCATGTCGTCGAGCATAAGTCATCTTGTCAGATAGCTTTAATGCACAATAACGAGATGCAGCTTTTTTTAATACGGCCTTGTGGTACTAAATAGCCTTCAAACAGCGTAAGGATGTGTGAGACATGAAAGCTTGTCTGTCCTTCTGGGGGGAAGAAAGGGCTCATTTCAGCACGTGGCTCTCTGCTTGGTTTCAAGGTGTGACAAGAGGGTTGCCGCCTCCAAGGGGTTTACAATCCATGGCGCGCCCAAGGTTCTCACGCTGTGTCTGAAAAGGTTCCAAGATGTCACCGGCCGGAAGATCAGCAAGGTGTGTACACAATCGGAGTGCTGCTTCCTCTTCCTGGAGCAGGAGATTTCCCAAAGCAGTGCGCTTTCTTTCACAAGTTCCTGTTCCTTTCCGGGGAGAGGAGAGGAAAATTCCCGTGGGAAGACAAGCATGTCCTCTGCTCCGACAGAGCTGCTTTGGCTGGGAACAGTTTCCTGCCACCCAAACCACTGCATGTTGCTTTAGGGAAAACCCAAGTGTTCACGAGCCCAAAAGAAGTGTGTAGACATCTCTAGCATGTGGCCTTGGAAGGCTATTTCATCAAATCTGCCAGGATCATTTCGGAGCCCTCTTGGTCTCTCCGTAGGTTGTGGACTATCCCAAGTGCTTGGATCTGCGGCCATACATGTCTCAGACAGCTGGAGAACCGCTGCTCTACTCCTTGTATGCCGTCCTGGTGCATAGCGGTGGCAGCTGTCACGTCGGACACTATTTCTGCTACGCAAAGGTAAAGAGCAGCTTCCTTCCTAACAAGGCACACCTAGCAGTGTTACTGGCAGCCAAGGTTTTGGGGGAGAAGGTCTCCTTAGCGGCTGCATTGGATTTCTTTTGGCGTACTCTTGGTTCTGCAGCTTTCTGCCTGTGTTTTTGTGGAGAAACCATGCAGTTCATCTCCAGATACCCATGCCTTTCTTTGCAGGCCAGCAATGGGCTGTGGTACGAGATGGACGACAAGTCTGTGGATCCTTGTGGCATCGACACAGTTCTCAGGCAGCAAGCCTATTTGCTCTTCTATGTCAGGTAAGAACCAGTATTAAAATGTCTTCAGCAGATGTTTCCTTTTCATGGCTTTGCTGTTTTTCTTCTCATCCTCCCGAGTGTTTCTCTTTCTGTCAGAGGAGACAATTACTACCTGCATCATTCAGTGCTGTCAAACCTGCCCTACCCCACATCAGTCCTTATCTTTCCTTGCTGGGCTTTAGGCTGCTGCCCTGGTGTAAACTGCTCCTTGCCTGCTGTCTGAAGCTGGCCTCTGTAGAGAAGAGGACGTAAAGGGGGCCTACAGGAAAGATGGGGAGAGACTCTTGATCAGGGCGTACAGTGATGGGACGAGGGGTAATGGTTTGAAAGTGAAAGAAGGGAGATTTAGATTAGATGTGAGGAAGATCCTGGTCTAGCGGAGGGTGTCCCCTGCCCATGGCAGAGGCGTTGGAACTTGGTGATCTTTGAGGTCCCTTCCAAGCCAAATCATTCTTTAATTCTATGATTCTATGAAATGGAGGCCATAGGGGGTATAAAGACAAGGTCTTGCTGCGACAGGGGCAGACGTGTTGGGAAGACCCCCATCGAATTTCCCATTTGTAGTCTTGGTGACGTCTTCTCTCTGTGATAGAATCTGCTGCAAGAAAATGACTGAGCCCCAGAGGAGGCTGCAAGAACAGCCCTAACAGGAGATCACTCTTTTTTATCTCCAGGTGCCCTGATTTGGACATTGGAGAAAGGGCTTCTTCCTCACCGGCACCATCATCTGCCCGTTCCCTCCTCAGCCAGTGGGTGGCCAAGAGCAAGCAGGTGGGTTCTGTGGGACCACAGGGTCTGTCTCCTAGGACTAAGGTAACTCTGGGGGGTGGCTCAGGGCACCAGATGGACAGTGCATTTCTTTCTGGGATCTTGACATTGCTCTCTTTTCCCTCTCACACTGCAGCTGACTTCACGGCCCCAAGGCTGCTCCCTGTCAGAGCATGGATACAGCCCTTCTTCCCACTGCCAGAGGAACGGTGCCAGAAAGAGGACCCGGAGCAGATCCCCACAGTGGGGCAATGATCTTTGCGGCTCACCTATGGACACCACCAACCATGAGCCCTCAGTGGGGAGAAGGAGGGGATCGAGTGCTCCAAATCGTTCCCAAGCCCCAAGGGACAGCACAGCTCCAGGGCACTCCAGCACCAGCTCCAAGAAGGCTCCCACACGCAGGGCTGCTCGGGAGCAATCCCTGCCCATGCAGAGGGAGCGGAGCAGATCCCCATGGTGGGGTGATGAACTGCAGAGCTGGATTATGGACACCACCAATTCTGAGCCCTCAGCAGGGAGGAGGAGAAGAACTAGTCCTCCAAGGCGTGACTGCACTCCCAGGGCTGCTGCAGCTCCTGGGCCCTCCAACACCAACACCCAGTTGACTCCTGCACCCAGGGCTGCTCAGCATCACACTCTGACCAGGCAGAGAGAGCGGAGCAGATCCCCGCGGCAGGGTGATGAGCTCATGGACACCACCAACTATGAGCCCTCAGGAGGAAGAAGGAGGAGAACAAGTCCTCCACATCGTTCCCGAGCCCCAAGGAATGATGCAGCTCCAGGGCACTCCAACGCCCGCACTCAGGTGGCTTCCATGCCCAAGACTGCTCAGGAGCAATCGCAGCTGATGCCGAGGGAGCGGAGCAGATCCCCACGGCAGGGTGATGAACTCCGTCGGTGGTTCATGGACAATAACAAAAATGACCTGTCAGCAGGCAGGAGGAGGAGAACTAGTTCTCCAAGGCGTGACCGCACTCCCAGGGCTGCCGCAGCTCCCAGTCCCTCCAACACCACCTCCCAGGTGGCTCCCGCACCCAGGGCTGCTCAGCAGCAAACCGTGCTGAGGCAGAGAGAGCGCAGCAGATCCCCGCGGCGGGACTATGATCTCTGCAGCCGGTTTGTTGACACCATGGATTATGAGCCCTCAGCAGGGAGCAGGAGGGTTTCAGTGCCCCCAAGACGCATTTCAGAGAAACGCTCAGGGCGCTGCCGTGGTGATGGGGGCAGAATGTGATCCTGGGTGAAGAAGGAGAACACCATCTTTCCTCTGCTGTGCCAGACAAGAGGAGCAGGAGCAGAAAAAGGAGGAGGAAGCCAGGAAGCACCAGCACTGCCCCCAGCAAGGGGCCAAGCTGCACAAAGGACACCAGCAGCCCACCCTGGCCCTCCTCCCAGGACTGCCTCTGGCCAGGAAGAGCTCAGACACACCTTCCAGAGACTTGGACAGCTCTGCCGGCTGGCCCGCCTGCCCACAGGTCCCTTGAGGAAGAGCTTTAATCCCTGTTCATCTGTTGGGATCACCTTGCCACAGCCAAAATTAAAAACACTTGTTGGCCTTGCCTATGTCATTCCTGGGCTGTTTTCTTCTCTGCAGGTTTTGAGGCACTTGGTGCCAATACCCAGTGTGAGAAGTTTATGACTTGGGACTTTGAAAGCAGTCTGCTTGCCTCTGCCCATCTTGCATTTTCTTCTTTTTCAATGTGGAGTTCAAGTCACTCCAACAGAAATGGGCTGGAGGAGCTGACAGCGAGTGGGACTGAAACAGGCTGAACGGCCGGGCCCAGAGGGTGTTGCTCAGTGGCACCAAGTCTAGTGCGAGGCCAGGAACGAGCAGCGTCTCCCAGGGCTCAGTACTGGGTCCAATCCTGTTTAACATCTTCCTTAACTACTGGTCTGGGTGATGGGGCAGAGGGCACCCTCAGCAAGTTGGCCGATGACACCAGCCTGGGAGGAGTCTATGGGAATGCTGGTGGCTGTAGCAGGGTGGCTCTCTCCCGGCCACCTCCTGTTTACTTTGCTTGAAACAGCTTCCTAACAGCAGCAAACATTGCCACCTCCTGCCCTCTCCCTTTTCAAGTCTTCCAAGGACACACGAAGCAACGCAGGTCGTACTGCAGGTCTGGGAGGGACCCCAGCAGGATCTGCCTTGACTGTGAGAGTCGCTCGTTATTCTGGGTGGCTGTGACGATGCAGAGAAGTGGAATCAAAGCAGCAGTTTTGGTTAGTGTGAGAGATTGTGGTGAATAAGGGAAACTAATTAGCGTAGAACAATTTAAAAACAGAATATATAACTTGGCAACACTTGAGTCAGGCCCCACAAACTCAGGCTTCGCCTGTCTCATGCTCCAGTACGAAAGAAAACAATCAGTAAAATACTTGGAATGTAGAAACAGGATAAGAGAAGCCGTAACTTAGGGAACAGTCCTTGGGTATGAACTAGAAAAAGACACAAAGTTTGAGGCATCCTGTTAAAAGGGGCCCAATATGCCAACAAGCCTGGGACCATCTGGGCAGGACGGATAACAAGTTGCTGAGCTTGCAAAACGGAGATAATGAAGAAGAGGTCACCCAACTGTGTACACTGAAGAAGAGGAGAAAGAGGAAGATTTGAGGAGGATGACCCCTGACGACCACCTGAGAAAGAAACTGCGCAGGCGTATCAGGACATTAGCATATATTCATGAGTTCCTGCAATAATAATGAATATGTATTAAATTTATCGGAAACCTAATGAATATGTAACTCTTTTGTAGTATAAATCACGTACGATTTGTTTCTCGTGGAGATGCACGTTCGTGGAAATATCCCGGTGCGACTCCCAGCGCTGCAATAAAGGATACCTGCTTAATAGTCACATTGGCTATTGAGTGAATTTTTTTTTTGATTCACCCCCCAGCATAGCCTGGGCTCCCTCCCAGTATAAACTGGATTCGTTTAACACCTCCCAGTACAGACTGGTCCATGTCCCAGTAAAAACTGGATCCCCTGGTCCTCTGTCCCAGTACAAGCTGGATCACTTTAACCCCTCCCAGTCCATATGGAGCTTTCTCCCAGTACAAACTGGTTCCCTTAACCCATTTCCAGTAAGACTGAGCCCACTCCTAGTCAGACTCAATCTCTGTAACCCCACCCGGTATGGACTGGTCCACTGTCCCAGTACAAGCTGGATGCCTTGAACCACTCCCAGTAGAGACTGGTCAGTGCCCAGTACAACGTGGATCCCCTGATCCCTCCCAGTACAGACTGGGCCCTGTCCCAGTACAAAGGGGATCCCTTTGTTACCGCTCAAACGGCAATAAAAAACCCTTTCCAAACAGAAATGCAGTTGAGAAAGCCAACATTGGTTTATTCAGCGCTGGGGTGCATGGGGGATCTCTCCTCCTAACATGCCCACCTAGCCCACAGACATACACACATTTATAGTCTCCAAACACACAGAGTTACAATTCCATCACCTAGTTACATAGTTACTTCATTATGATTGGTGGAAAACTTTCTCGCTTTGCTTTTAAAGCCACAGACTTCAAGAAATTCAGAGAGCACGCCCAGTGAGGGGTGGTCGTACCTTGGAGGCGGGTAGCTTTGACAATGGAGGTGTGTTTTGGTATTGTAATGAGATGATAATGAACAAAGTTCACTCATAGGACATGATTTGGACAGAAAATGAAATATTACTTGGCTCATGTACCAACTACACAATTTATCAGCTCCATGGTACCACCAAGCTCTCAGGTTCTCGTTTTTAAAATGTTTTTATTAGTTACCTGTTAGGTTGGGGCTGTACAGGGACCATAGCAGCAAGACTGGTTCCTAACAACACAATCATTCCACCATCACCTTACTATTGCTAATAATCTCATCACCTTGTTTACAGAGACCATCCACAACCTATCCCATCACCAGAGATAAAAAAAAGTTAAACGCATCGGTTACACTTTTAACCCCTCCCAGTGCCGACTCTGCACCATCTCAGTACAAACTGCACCCCTTTAACCACTCCCAGTACCGACTGGGGCCCCTCCCAGTACAAACTGGAACCCCTGATCCTTCCCAGTACAGCCTGGAGCTGTGTCCTCCTTCCCTTGATAGCTGTGGATATTGAAATGTTGAGAAAGTCTTTTACCAAACAATGATCAGCTTTGAATTGAACAAGGCCTATGAGTAATTAATGCGTACGGAGAAGATATCCTAACCTTGAGAACAGAAACACCCTGGCAGGATTGCCCAAACAGGGTTGATAAGGAAGAATGGCTTGGCCGGACAACAGAGTTGGGAAACATCCAAGGAGAAGAAACTGTCCTCAGAGACTTGTGACCATAAAAGGGAAAAAGGTGTGGGGGGCTAACTCCCCAAACGACCACCGGCGACCACCCGAGACCCCCACGCATGCGTAGTGTAGTTTTGCAATGCCAGCATTATGTAAATGTAATAGATAGGTGGAGAGGTGGAGATTTCTTGGAAAATGTATGAATGTTCATGTCTGAAGGTATATAAAGAATGAACTTTTGTCTTTTGGGTGCAAACGTTAGGTGGAGCTATCCCCCCGTGCACCCAGCGCTGCAATAAATCTTCTAAATCTTAAAAATTCAGTCTTGGAGAGTGAATTATTTTGCTGCTTTCCGATAACACTTCCACCCCTCTCCCCCATCTCCCTCTACCCCCAACCCCACCCCCATGTTCTGGAACCCACTGTTGCCACAGGAGCCACCGCCTCACAGGGTCAGTATCCCCGGCAGCCGTGGGCCACCAGGCTTCTTGCCGCCATCGCCGACGTCGTCCGACCGACGTGTCCCCTGCTGTACCGCGGGCCACAGCCCCCGCCGTGGTGCGGAGCCTCCGCAAGGTCCCTACACCCACAAATCCTGGCACCTGCCTCTCCCGCAGCTGCCCCCGCCTGCCCCCAGCCCCGTCCTGCCCTGCCCCCATATAGACTAGTGTGATGTTTACAGTGTGTGTGTGTGTCGCTTTCCCCTCGCTCGGCATTATGTGGATAGCTCTGTGGATACGCACACTCGCTCCTCAACAATACATTTGTTTCTCCAGCAATGGAGTGACATTTAACTTGATGGGGTTTGTTTCCCCTTTAGCTTAGCACAGTTGGAAGAAGAATTTGGAAAGAAAGTCAACCGTCTGCCTCAGTGCAGTCCTATTACCTTTGACAGGAAACATTCAGCTGTTCTAAGGAAAAAGAGAAAGGTTGGATGCGGCTCATCCCAACAACCAAAATCCAGCAACGGTGGATTACCACGTGCAATACATTCTTAAGCAACATCAATGCTACGACAAGCTCAGGAATTTATTCTGTCTTGACTGTTGTCTGTGACAAGTGTGCAGTCAAAGACAACATTTTTCTAGCACTGAAGTTCGTTGGTTCTCCCCTGGTCCAGTTTTCAGGCTGGACTCTTGAGTCCTGATGATTGATAACCCTTTAACCCGTACCTGTAGAGAATGGTCCCTGTCCCAGTACAAACTTGATCCCTTTAACCCTACCCAGTGCGGACTGGGCCCACTCCCAGTAAAGACTGGATCCCTTTAACCACTCCCAGTAAAGACTGGGCACCAACAGAGTACAAACCATATCACTTTAACCCCTCCACGTACAGAGGAGCTCTGTCGTCATGTCTTGTCCCCCTCCAGCCCCATCCCGCTGGTGCTGAAGCGTGTCCCTCCCCACCCCTGTCCCGGTCCCCCCTCGCTTCTCCCTGTCCCGGAGCCGCTCCCGGCCACCGCCAGCCCCACCTGTGGGAAGCAATAGCCACCGACGGCCTGGGGTAGCCAGACTCATCTTTATTCCCACAGGCACACAGGGCTGTGCTGCAGCCGAAGGGAAGCGCCCGAGGACCGGCAGCTGCTTCACCTGCACCTGGCCCCATCTTCCCAACGTGTCCCTCTTTCCCCCTTTTGTCCTGAAGCTCTACTTTGGGAACTTTTCTTTGGTAGGTTTTTGTTTTATGGTTGCACCAGTTTCACTCCAGGCAAACGAGTTTTCTCCTTTGATGGTCTGCTGTCTCCACCAGTTTCTCACTTTCTAAAGCGGTGAGTTGCACCCCGAGCCAGGGTTGATGAAGACCAAAGCGAATGAGAGCTGCTGTTAGCAATGAGATGGCAGACCTCATCAAAACCCACCTATCCTCTCTACTGCATGCCTTAGGAATCTCGAGAAATCTCTAAAGGCACAAATAAGGAGCAGCTTAGAAGCTGTTGAAATCCATTGGGCTTGGTTTGGATCCCCGTGAGATCCACGTGTTTAAAGAAGACATTTCTGAATGACTCGTCTGAATGACAGTCCTCTGTCTCTTGGGCTGTAGGTGAGGGCTTTGATTAAAGCTGCTAAGGCAGCGTAGAAAAAGGAGATAATATTTCTTGTGGGTTTCCTATTCTGGCAGCATGGGGCAAGCGATGCACACTGTGAGCGTCCCATGGACACTTGTGTCCCCAAACAGCAGTCGGAGGAGAGGAGCAGGCGTAAATGTCTTTTGCTTCCTGATGCTGAGAGAGCTTTTCAGCGTGGGGGGAAAGGAGGTAGCGGTGAGATGCCAGAAACTGCAGAGCTGTGAAGAGAGCCCTACCTGGAGGGGGAGAAGCAGGGGTCCCCCAGGGAGGCCGTGGGGCCATGCCAGGGCGTGTGAACGCAGGGCTCTGGGACAAGCTGGCGGGTACAGGAAGGTCCTGAGGAGATGTAAGGACAGATGGGGGCCTGGGAGCACCCCGAGAGGACCCATGGGCCACTGGCGAGCTGTGTCCCTACCCCCTGCAGTGGATGCCCCGCCCCTCCTGGCCCGGGAAGCGGGTCACAGTGGGGCCCTTTATGACCTGCCCTCTGTGACACCCCGCGGTGCAATATATAACCAGCGTGGCCACGGCCCTGCAGCGTCTGACAAGACGACGACGGGACAGGAAAGGAGCACAGAGCTGGCAGGGAAACCCCAAGAGCAGCCCACATCTTTCCCTGCTGACCCCGGCAGCCCCGCAGCGCCAAGGCGCTTCCCTTCAGCTGCCTCCCCCCTGTCCCCCCAACTTTCCTCCATTTTACAGAATGGCAGGGAGACCCCCCAGCCACCCCATGGTGGCCTGGGAGGAGGTGGGGGCTCCCCAGGAAGGAAGCTTTCTGCCGGAGCCCTACAAGGTGTCCATGGCCTGGCCGCTGCAGACCTGTGAGTGAGGGGTCCCCTGGGGCTGGGCAGGGTCGGGGCCAGCGAGTGCAACCAGCTTGATGCCGGGATCCTGCTTCCTCGGCACGCTGGCGGCAGGTTTCCCACGGGCTGGGGGCACGGCGGTGCGTGAATGCCAGGGCTATTCGGGGCTGGGAGCCGGCCCCAGCGCAGCCTGCCTCCTCAGCCGTGCCGAGCTGAAAGCTCTTTTTGCCGTTTGGGAAGTTTGTTGGCAAAGATGCTGTGTCCTCCCGACTCTTCTGTGTTTCCCCTCCATGTAGGTGAGACACTGCCAGAGGAGAATCCAGAGCACCCAGAGCTCCAACTGGAATGGGATTCTGAGAGCTCCTTCTCGGTTGCTTCGCTCATCAGCAGCGGCATGGGCACGGTAATGAGCTCCCCCCTTGCTGGGACTCTTGTCCGTGGCATCAGAGGGAGCCTTTTGTGAGCCAAGGGACCCAGAATCAGTGGGGTTGACATGGCCTCACTGTCCCTGGTGGGAGAGTTCTCGTTGTCCCCAGGCAGGGAGCGTGCGAGGCCGGCACTCCAGTGTCCCAGCAGCAGCTCCAGCCCTCCTGGCCACCAGAGAACCCTGGTTCCCTCTAGGACCAAGACATGGTGCCCATGATGCCAACCCTCCTCCCTCACCCTGGGGACCCTCTGCTCTCATCCTCTGCCCTGCAGAGGCTGCAGCCCCTGCTTCCAGCTTTCCTGCAGGCTCTTGCCAGAGCTGCTCACGCTGCTCAGCCAAGCAGCAGCATCAGGGTGCTCGGTGTGACGTGTCTTCCCTCCCTTCTTTCCCCCCGTAGGTGTTTGGAGAATACCTCCAGCCTTATCAGATGACAGAGGTTCTCCTCGTGGCCATCGAGGCCTTGACAGCAGACGACAGCTGTGACAGGCAGATGGGCAGCGACGTCCTGGACATGGCTGTGACAGACCCTGTGTCCTGGCTGACGGATGTAGGTGCCCTGTGGCTGGACTGCCCTGCCCGTGAGCCGTGCCTGGCCTTGTTCTCCCCTCCTTCCCTAACCCAGCTCTCTCGGGCACCTCAAGGCAACAGAGAGGGACAGGAAGGGCAGCAGTTTCAGCGGCAGCTGGGGAAATGGTTGCACTCCAGTGGCAGCACCATGCTCACCTGTGTCCCCTCCAGGTGCCAAAGATCATGAGGTCCATCCAGACCAACGTGGAGCGCATCTGCATGGAGCCAGCCCGGAGCAGCCTGGACTCACTCCTCCTCGTACTGACCAAGTGGTGCCCCAGGGAAGCGGTCAGGAGCCTGTTGGAGATCTCTCCAACATGTGACAGGTATTAGCCCTGACAGCCCAGAGGGCTTGTTTCCTGTGGGGAGAGGGTGGGGGGCAGAGACTCTCTGGCTGCCAGACCAACGGGAAACTGCAGGACATCCCTGAGGAGCAGGGCCCTCCATCCCACCATGCTTCTCAGCCCCGGTGGGTCAGCCAGGCCCTCAGCAGCCAGAGTCCCACCACCACGCTCCTCTCTGCCCCATGGGGAACGCCACCTCAGCCCCATCCTCCTGCCCAGACAGGGCCCCCGTGCGCTCCATGTGGGGGCTGGGCAGGGCCAGGGCTGCAGCACAGCCTGGGTCCGGAGGAGCTGGCCCGGGCACGGTGCAGTGGCCGAGGCAGCCCTGCTGACCGAGCGCTCTGGCTCTGCAGCGCTGCCCTGGCCATGTGGGAGGTGATGACCTCCGTGCCTTCGGCTTTGTGGACTGTCTTGACGGAGCTGCTCGGGGTGCTCCAGGACCAGCGGCTGCGCAAGGTGTTCAGCAGTGCTGCGGAGGACGCCTGCATCTATCCCTTGGCTGTGAGTGACCATGCTCCCCTTCAGGGCTGTGCCTGCCTCCCCAGGGAAACAGGCACGGCTCCCTCCCCTTCCGTCTGCCTCCAAATGGCCACCTCCTCCAGTACATCGGGACACAGGCCCTTAGGGTCGGCAGGGACCTGCCGGGCAGCAGCCAGAGCCCTTGCGCGACACTTGGGGCCGCCCCGTGCTGTTTTGGCCCCGGTGAAAAAACGTGAAGCCTGCCCCTGCCTGGACGGCACTCTGCTACCCCCCTGCCAGCATCCCCCTGCCCTGCTCTGCAGCCTGGAAACCTGGGGCAGGGGCAGAGCAAGGGGCAGAAGCCAGAGTCTGGCCAGTTGCTGGGCCTGGGGCAGAGGCTGCTGGGCCTGGGGCAGAGGCACGGCCTCCGCACATGTTGAGGGGGCTTCAAGCCCGGGGAGAGGAGACACTTGTCGCCGTCCGCATCTCGTGCCTCCTTTGTGCCGGCGCGGTGGAGGGAGCCCTGCAGGCTCTGCTGGTCTCTCACTGCTCTCTTCATTTTAGCTGCTGGTCTGCGCTGACATTGACAGTGAGGAGTTTGCTGCCCTGTACAAAGCCCAAAGGTTCCTGAGGCATCCAAGCCCAGTGATGCTCTCGCTGGTGCTCAGGGGCCTCATCACGCTTTCAAAGACACCTGAGGCGGTGAGTGAGGCACAGTCAAGTGGAGCCACGTTGGCAGCCAGGGCCTGCGGCAGTGGCTAATGGCGCGGTTTGGCCTTGGCTGGGAGTCCGAATGTGGCGCGACGGCTCAAGTCAGCCTCCCTGCTATGGAGGGGGCTGGTGGGTGCCTGGGGAGCCCTCCAGGCACAGAGGCTCACCAAGCCATCTGCCCCTTCAGGCCGGTCGGAAACGGGGCTGGCTGAGCAGGGGACACTGCTCTCCTGCGCTCCCTTCCCTTCCTCGTGCGCTCCCCGCATCCCTGTCAGTGGCCACTGCCTGCCAGGAGCTGCTGCAGTGACTCCTGTGCCGCCGCCTGGGAAGCCAGACGGGAGGCTGGTGCTCAGCGACCGCTGCGTTTTTGCCAGGGTGGTCTTTCCCTGCTTCACAATAAGGAAACTGTGTCTTTCATACAGGCAAGAAAACTACCAGTCCTGCTGCCAGACATCATAGAGACCCTGCCAGATGCCAACACCAATGTCAAGAATAAGGCCCTGGTGTTCTGCAGGAACGTGATGGGCCACATGAACAGGAAGGAGGCCAACCTCATCGTTCTGCAGCTGGCAGAGAAGCTCCTGGCTCTCTTTGATGACGTAAGGCTGCGGTGGGAGCCTGAGCTCTAACAGACGGGCGTTCTGCAAAGACAGCTTGCCCTTCAGCCCAGCCCTGTGGGAAGCACTTGGGCAGGGCTCCCCTCCTCGCTCCTCTTGCGTGGCCTTTCAGGGCTCTGTAGCTGTTCAGCTGCAGCTGCAGATCTGGCCCACAACTCCTGTGTTCAGAACCCGACCCTGGAGCATCTCCCCTCACATGAGCCATGCCAACGCCCTTGCTCAGCGCGGGCAGGTAGCGGCTCTTGCTGCAGTCCCCCTGTCCTCCTCCCTACCAGGAGTCCAGCCAGGTGCGGGAGCTCTCCATCAGCCTCTTTGGAGATGTGATGAAGACTGTGGTGGGGAGAAATGAGAAAAAGATGAAGAAGAAAGTGCAGAGGGTGCTACTGCCGCTGCTCCTCCACATGAACGACCAGATGGAGAGCGTGGCCAAGGTACAGTGACCAGTGACCAGTCTCATGGGGAAGGGCGTGCTGACACCACAGCGGTGGCCTGGCCATAAGAGGCAAGGGCTGCTGGACGTCAGAGGCTGGGAAGGTGTGTCACCTCAGGGTCCCACTTCAGGTCCCCTCCTTCCCCCCTGTTGCCTGCTGCAGAGGTGGATGGGGAGCTGGGGTCCTCTCCCAGCCCTGCTCTTCCCATTGAGCCCTCCCCTGGCACAGCCCAGAGGAAGGGTCCCTGCACAGCCAGCACGAGCAGGGACGGAGAACCTGGCACAGACAATTCCCAGCAGGGCTCAGCAGCAGCCCATGGCCACCAAACACACGCGTCCCTACAGGCTTCCCAGCTGTCCCTGCAGGTATCGGAGGCCAGGCCTTTGAGCCCCAATCCCTGTCCCCCAGGGCTGTGCCAAAGAGACCTCCAGATGTTTGGGCTGGGGACCGCCCCAGCTCCCAGAGAGCAGGATAGCCCCAGGAACAAAGCCCTGCTCACCCAGGTCCCCCTGCATTGGGCGAGTGAACTTGGTGGGAGCAGAGAGGTGCAGCACTTAGGAAGGGTGGAGAACCAGCTCGTTCCCAGCCTGGGGCAGGGAGAGTGGTGGGAAGGGAGATGCAGCCAGAAGGGGACTGGCTCTGCATCCCAGTCTGGAGCCTGGGCGTGAAAGAGCCGGGAGCCAGGCGTCCTGCTGGGGAAAGCCCGTGGGATGTGCTGCTGGCTCCGTCCTGCCCCAGTGTCTCAGGGACTCCAGCCCTCGCTGCCTACAGCTGTGGGCCCACACCACCTTTGCCCTTCAGTCTGCCCCCATCCCTGGCAGCAGCTCAGCAGCTCTCCAGGATCTCTATTCTGCTGGTTGGCAGCATGAGATACCTGAGGTGGTGGCTGCCCCGTGTCCCTGCCCTGGGCACTGAACCCCGTTCAGATTCTGCCCGCCGCTGCCTCTTCCCATAAAGGGCTGGGAACAGCTCGGAGCCTGGCCAAGAGAAGGAAGATGCCAGGTTGCTGTGGTGCCATCTCCCAGGCTCTGCTTCTCTGCAGGCCTCGAAGGACGCCTTCCTCACCTGCGCACAGTTCCTGGGGTGGAGGAGGCTCAGCTACCTGGCCGAGACATGTCAGACACACCTGATTGCAGAGTTCTTGGTGAGTACAAGCCCCCAAGCCCCAGGGCCAAGGGCTGCCCCACGTGCCCGTGGGGACGGCTGTGCAGCTGGGCCTCGCCTGCCCTTCTCCAGCCCAGAGCCCGCAGCCTGGAGCTGCATCCTCCTTCCCTGCCTTCAAGCACAGACCCCCCAAGGGCTCTTCTCCAGGCCCCTCTCCCCTCCCTGCCCCCAGGGTGCCAGACAAGATCCTGGCACCCTGTGTGAGCCCTGGCAGTGGGACAGAGGGGTCTTGG
Source organism: Grus americana (assembly GCF_028858705.1). Taxonomy (NCBI): domain Eukaryota; kingdom Metazoa; phylum Chordata; class Aves; order Gruiformes; family Gruidae; genus Grus; species Grus americana. The sequence continues at coordinate 379,475 of NW_026562047.1, forward strand.
CACCCCCAGGCCCTCTGTGCCTGCGGCTCTCTCTGAACCTCAGCCCCACAGGGCTGCTGTGGGGGAGGGAAGGAGGGCACTGGGAGGAGGGACTGGTCCGGATGGCTGGGGAGGGTCTGTATCAGCCCCGTGCCTTTGTGCTCTCTCCAGCTACAGCGCGACAGGAGCAGGGTGGGAGAATACGTGTGCCAGAGCCAGCCGTACCTGAAGGACGCTCAGGCCAGCTTGCGAGAGGCGGCCGTCAGGTTCATGGGTGAGCCACAGCCCCCAGGGTCCCTCTTCTGTCAGCCGCGCCCCAGTCCCCTCCACTGCACTGGCAGCAAGGGGCAGCCCTGTGGCTGCCAGAGCCCCGCTTGCCTCCAGGAGGGCCCACCACGCAGGCTGGCTTGCTGGGAGCCCTGCTCAGTCCCACCACTTTCGGGTACTGTCCTTCCCAGGGGTCAGCCCTGCTGTGGGGGAGGAGGGTGTGCAGCCGCACTGGCAGGGTTGGGGGCCCTGCTACTGCTGGGAGCGTGCTGGGGAGTGGGAGGTCTGACAGGAGCTCTGTGCCTAGGGCTTGCTGCACAGCACCTGAGGAAACGAAGCTCGGAGAAGCTGTGGGATGTCTGCAACGGTGAGTAGGGACAGTGCTGTGCTGGCCGGGGCTGGTGGGGCAGGGGACAGAGCCTGGGCAGGGTGCTGCCACGCCGGGCCCTGCTCCAGGAAAACACTTCAGGGGCAAGGGAATGTGCACATGGGGCATTCCTGAGCAGCAGCTTCCAGCTGCTCAGGTTGTCTCCCCTGCTCCTCCTGGCCAGGGCAAGAGATGGCTGGGGCTGGCATGCTCTGGAGGGGACTCCTGGGGGTCTCCAGAGGCAGGCAGTGGGGGTTCATGCCTGCTCTGTTTCCTTTTGTTGCAGCCCTCCTGCCCTTGGCGAAAGACACCGATCCCTCGGTCAGCTGTCTGGCAACTCAGACCATCTTCATCCTGTCAAATGAGGTGCCAACAGCACGATGGAGCCTGCGGTCGCTGTGCTGCTGCTGAGCCTTGGAGAGATGAAGTTGTCCTCTCAAACACGGCTGCATTTGAATATTTTTTTCTTTTTTATTAGTAAAGCTGGAACAAAAAGCCCAGTCCCATGCTGTCCTTCCCATGGGGACCCCCCTGAGTGTGCCGAGCAGACAGTGCCATGCCTGGTCTCTGCTGCTGCCTGCAGAACAGCACGCCTTGACCCAGGGTGTGCTTGCAACAAAGCCCCAGCTGCCCTGCCAGACCACAACACGCGGAGGGGAGGAGGGGAGAAGCTTTAGCCCAGCCTGCCCCTGCCGAGACACCTGAGGACGCGAAAAGGCAGCCGTGCTCTGCCAAGCTGGCAAGCCCTCATTTGTCCTGGCATCAAAATCCTCTCTTGTGCTGGGGAGCTGTGCTGGCTTTGGCTGGGGCAGAGTTGACTTTTGTCATAGTAGCGAGTATGGGGCTGTGTGTTGGATTTGTGCTGGAAACAGCGCTGATCACCCAGGGATGATTGAGTCACTGCTGAGCAGTGCTTGTGCAGTGTCACGGCATCTTCTGCTTCTCCACCACCCCACCAGCGAGTAGGTGGCGGTGGACAAGGAGTTGGGAGGGGACACGGCTGGGACAGCTGACCCCCATGGCCAAAGGGATATTTCACACCGCATGACATCATGCTCAGCAATAAAACTGGGGGGGAGGTTGGCGGGGGGCACTGCTCGGGGTCTGGCTGGGCATCGGTCGGTTGGTGGTGAGCAATTGTTTTCGTTTGCATCACTTGCCTTTCTTGGGTTTTCTTTCTCTTGCTTTGTTATTTTCCTTCTTATCACTATTTTTATTTTTTAATTTTTATTTCAATCATTAAACTGTCTTGATCTCAACCCACGAGTTTTCTCCCTTTTTCCCTTCTGATTCTCCCGGCTGTGTGGTGCTTAGTTCCTGGCTGGGGTTAAACCACGACCGTCCCTTCTCCACCCCTTATTCCATAACATTTACATCTGGCTTAGGTCCCACACCATCCCATCCATCCTCATTAACCACCACTCCCCTTCCCAGGCTTTGATAAAACTCACAGATAGCATTCCCTTTGTCTATGGACCACCCCTGTAAAATGTCCGTAAAACACCCAAAAACGCCCACCGAGTTCATTTAGCCCGTGACTTTGGGCTCCATCTGTTACGGTGCTCACTCAGGACAGCAGAGGTGCTCTGTTGCGGGCAGTTACTGGGCACCAAAGCCAGCTCACGTCGTAACCAAGAGGTTCCCCTGGTTTCCAGGGTCCAAAGCGTTATTTGTAGCATGTAGCCCACCCTTCTCAGTGCCCAACGCCTCCTTTCCAGGGCCAAAATGCTCATTTTTAGGGCCCAAACCTGTCTTTTATTACCCACAGCCTTTTGTGAGCGCCCACAGTTTCATTCTTAGGGCCTAAACCCTCAAGGCAGAGCCAGTCGCCTGGCAACGCCCGCCCAAGTCCCTTGATTGATGAGCTGTCTGACCCATTGTTTGATGGGAGGAGCAAGGGGGAAGTGCCAGGCAACCAATCAGAGGAAAGATCACCAGAGGGAAGGGCGGGCACTGTGGGGGAGTGACCCCTCAGACAGCCAATCAGTGAGAGCAGCACCAGAGGGAGGGACAGGCCCCGAACCAGGGCAGAGTGACAGCCCAGGGGATCAATCCAGGGCAGCATCACCGCAGTGGAGGAGACTGACAGCCCTCCCGACCTATGCCGGCAAAGCCCAGTGTGAGAGGAAGGCGGGCTCCCTGGCAGACAGGCCCAGGGAGGTCCTGAGGCTGAGCAGCCCCTGGCCCAGGCTTGGGGCCCCTCTTCCCCCTTCCACCCCTCTGCCCCCGTCTCCCTCTCCCCCCCTGCCCACCCACATGTTCTGGAAGGACATAGCAGGAGGCAGTCCTATTACCTTTGACAGGAAACATTCAGCTCTTCCAAGGAAAAAGAGAAAGGTTGGATGCAGCTCATCCGAACAACCAAACTCCAATGTTTTCCTTCTCCTCAGTGGAAAATCAGTGGGTCAGTGCCCACTGACTCCTTCCATTGTCCTTCTCTTGTCAAGTCCTCACTTCAGCCAGTTCTTCTCCTATAAAAACACCTGAAGAACCCTGTAACATGAAAGCTGTTTCAAATCCTCCGGTATAATAAGGGAGAATTTGAACGTTCTCAAATGAGAGGCAATGTTTTTCGCAAAGCTTTCCAGATTGTCCAAATTCTGCTGCTGCTGAAATTAGTGGGGGTCTTTCTTCAGTGGGAGCAGAATTCAACAAGCTGTAACGCTTCAGCAAATTCTACCCCAAGCATTTTGCATGGGGACTGTGCAAATGCAATCCTAATGTCACAAAATGGCTGAAAAATGCAGCTGTACTGCTGTATACTTTTGGAAGGGAGTCTACCTGTCTTATCTGGAGTGGTCAACATGGATTCACCAAGGGGAAATCCTGCCTGACCAATCTGACTGCCTTTTATGATGGCACGATTGGGTAGGTGGATGAAGGGAGAGCAATGGATGTTGTCTACCTTGACTTCAGCAAGGCTTCTGACACATCTCTCATCACATCCTCATAAGCAAGGCGTCCACCACGCCTCACCCTTACAGCACTGTCCTGTTGCTGTTACCAGTGATAGTAACACTAATTCCAAAACATCCTTGAGAGCAGCTTTATTCTTCCTCGGCAGCAAATCTCAGCCTGCTCAGCCCTTGAAAGGACTACCTCAAATCTCTGCCACCCAAATCTCTCCAACCTTCTGTCATCTACACTCTTTTACCCCAGGACCCTTCTCCCCATCACTTCAGCACACTGCCTCGTCCCGGTTTCTGTAGCTGGGTGAAGTCAGGGAACTCCCTGGCACAACAGCCTTCCTTACAAAACCTTTTCTCCGTGCTAATCCCACTTGTATCACCTCCTGCCATGTACAGCTCCATCCTCCTGCAGAGCTCCACTGGACGGGCAGTTTTCCTGTTTCTTTCATGCCCATTCACCTTCACAACCTTTTAGTACTGCGTGCATATCAAACACTGTCTCAAGGAACACGCGGATGCTTGGTGATCAGCACAGCCCTCCTTGGTGAGCTCAGCACCAGGACACACCTTACAAGGCCACCGTGTCCCCAGCCCTCCTTGGTGAGCTCAGCGCCAGGACACGTATCTAAGGCCATACTCGCCCACCCTTGGCTCATTGCAGACGCGGTCTGCACACCTGCGTGGTCAAGGGAGGCAGCAGCTGCTGAGAGGGAGCGGGAGCAGCGGCTCCTGGCCGAACGGCTGCACTCCAAATGGGAGCAGCAGCAGGCACGGGAGCTCCAGCGGCTGCGGGAGCTGAACCAGCGGCAGCGGGCGGCGCAGATCCGCCAGCTGCTGCGCTCGAAGGAGGCTGAGCTGCGCGAGGTGCAGGGGATGCTGCAGCAGCAGCGTGGCGACGCCATCCGTGAGGCACGGGACCTGCAGCAGCAGCTGGCCAAGGAGGTGGTGAGAGGAGCCTGGAGCAGCAGCCAGGCCCGCGGGAAGCTCCAGGACATCCTCGGCAAGCTGCGCTGGGACACCAATGGCGAGCAGGCTGCCCGCATCCTCCGCCTGCAAGACGAACTGCTGCAACAGAGGAGACTCTTCCAAAATTACATCTTGGAGCGGTTCGAGGGCCAGCAGCCTGCTTCCCGCAAGGAGGCCAGGGCCAAGGCTACGGCCTGCCAGCACCTGCAGACCCTCCTGGGCACTGGGACCATCGGGCCCTGCTCTTTGGAGAGCCTCACGGCATCTCCCTCCTGCCATGCTGGCCTCCAGGAGGAAGGAAGCGGCGTGGAGGTTTTGCTCGAGGCTGTGGGGCAAGACTTGGCGCCGCACAGCTTGCGCTCCCCGCCACAAGGAAGTGCCGGCAGCGGGCGGTCTGTGGCAGAGGTGGGCGTTCAGACCGACGAGAATCAGGAGGACTGGCTGCTTGGGAGCAGTCACAGCAGGCTGCTGGAGCAGAACGCCTGCCTCCAGAGCGCCCTGAAAGACCTGGAGAGGCGGTGCCGTGCCCTTCAAGAGGAGAACTGTCTTCTGAGGAAGGGAAGCTCTCCTGAAGTGCGGGAGGAGGTGGAGAAGCTCCAGCAGAAGAGCGCTAAGCTGCATCTCCTTAGCAAGCAGCTGCAAGAGTGAGCCAGGAAACTGCAGAGCATCCATCAGCTGATCAATGCTCGAGTGCCACTGCACATCTAAAGCTCCCCTGAGGAACTGTGTAGGACGTCGTTCCCTCAGCAGAGAGCTGGAGAAATGGGAGAGCCTGCTGGAGCTTTGCTGGCACGGGCCGAGCAGGATGACTTCTGACAGAAGGCTGCTGAGGAGCTTCAGGCTCAAGTGGCTGCAGATGAAGAGGGCTCCTGTTATGTGAGCACCCACTGCCCAACTTGGTCCCCTCACATCTTGCTGAAGAAGCTCGTGGAGGAGGCTGAGGCCACTAATTCAGGCCATATTGTAGTTGTTGCAAAGGAGGAGTAAAACCATTCCCGAGCCAGGGCAGCCGGGAGGCCGAGCTGCGCCTCTCCGTCTCGCAGGTGACACAGGTCAGTGGGCTGCTGCGGAGCATCTGGAAGGCCGAGCCCGACACGCTGCTGCCCTCCCTGCAGGAACTCTTCGCTGTCATCTCCGCCGCCGGTGAGTACTGCCCGCCAGGAAACGCGGCCGAGGGCTGGTGGTGGTGGTGGTGGGAGGGGTGTAGAGTAACGTGGGGGCTTGAGGAGAGCGACAGGTTTGCCAACAGAAAGGAAAAGTTATACTGCTAGCATCGGTCGCTTTGCAGACATTGCCTTGGAACTGTTGCTTCCTGCCCAGATACTGAAAAGCAACTTTTTGACCATGGAGAAAGCAAAGCCTTTTCTTCTCTTCTCCCCAACCCCCGCCCAAGAAGAGCTACAGGGGAAATGGTGATTTATTTAGCTGCAGAGCAGCATGGTTTTTGGAAAAACTCCTGTTGCAACGCTTTAAATGATATACTGGAGCAGAGCTGGAGTGTCCTGTTAGGAAAAAGTACAATTCAATACCAAAAGCTGCTCTTCCTCTTGCTCCCTCCAGAGGGGTAGCTTAGGTCTTGGAACTGTTTAGTCTACGAAACTGGGATATATATGTAAAGAAGATACAAAACGTGGGTATCATAAGAAGGATTTGCTGTCTGAGTAATGTCGATGCGATTGTAAACAGGTCCTTTCTGACCTCAAAAAAATCTGTGAAGGACTGTATTAGCTCAGATTGGAAAGCGCCTTTGCTGTTGAGGCAGCTGGGCAACTTAACGTTATAACATTATATATTGCTATAACTGGCATGGTTAGCAGGCAGTTGTTGAGATAGGATGTGGGAATTATCAGCTGCGTTGGATCCTTAACATCAAGTATGATAAACAATTGTATGGTGGTGCTTTTTAGATTAAAAAAACCCCCACTTCTCAGTTCTGTTGATGATGGAGGAGGAAGTTGGCAGATTGTCACTTTCTTGCATGGATATTAGGTGAATGAAAGGCGTTTGTAATTCAGCGCCTTCATCCGTTGACGCTTTTCAATTTTGTTTTGCTTTGTAATGATAGAACGTTAGATGGAGGACAGACTTGTCTCAAAACTTTACAATTATAGTGAAGTCGTAGGAGAGAAGATAAAGCCTATTTTTTCTATGGGGTTTTCTTTTTAGTTTCTTACACTTTGTCATGTTCAACCATTACAGATCCTTCATTCGAACCTTCTGTTGCACTGGCAAGTCTTGTGCAGCACAGACCATTACAGATGATTGCAGTTCTCATCAGGAGCCTGACTACAGATCCAAATGTGAAAGATGCAAGTATGACTCAAGCTCTGTGCAGGTCTGTAAAGGCAGGAAAAGTCTCTTTTTCTTGCCTTTTTTTGAAGCTATTTGTCGCTTAGGTGCCATTAAAAAAAACCCCCCATACAAACAAAAGCCATAGGAGAAGAAAACCCTCTTCAAATGGTATTCTAAGTTGTGCTGTTTGGCATGTGAAGGTACTATGTATTTATGATGCTATGGCTGTTACTGGCATGGCTTCAGTTGAAGGTTGCTGCCTTGATCGCTGATGTGGCTTCTTCCTCATGCTTTGTTAGGGGTAGGGTGGGTGAAGAAGAGGGTGAAAGAGAAACTAAGAGGAAGCCAGCAGTGTTCCTTTTAGATGCTATGTTTAGATCTCCCACCTTATGGGAGGTGGTATAAACAGGAAACTTCATGGTGTTTACAATCAAGCTGAGAAACCAGGCCTTGTTTTCAGAAGATCCACCTTTCTGCTTTTCCAAGAAGCAGAGTGGTGCTCTCGCATGATTGTCTTACCCATCATCTGGTTAGAAATGAGTTTTACTGCTTAGTTTTGAGGGTTTTCATCTGCTTAGATATCCTTGTGGATTTTTAGTAGGATTCACAGGGAACAGCCTCTGTTTCCATCTTCTCTCAAGGCTCCGGAGGTTTGTTGGATGTTCTTTGAATAGTAGAAGAATAGCAATGATGTAAAAACAATTGCATATTATGCTTCTTGTCACTAATGGAAACGTGAGTCAACGTCGAGATAAGTTGCGCTGTTAACAGACTGTGATTCAGATTGCAATCTTGGTTAGTATCTTCAGCTATGTGAATAATAGCTGTGCAGCAAGTTGACAATGGGGGAAAGATGAAGACCTTGAAGCTCGTTGAATTATTGTTTTTAAAGCCTATGGAAGAAGCTGTTACTGAGCAGTGAAGGGTAGAAAAATGAGTAGAGCAGTTAAACAGGAGACTGTTAGAAATTTGTGTTGTTTAAAAAAAGTAACTTTAAAAAAGTCTTTCAACTAAAATAATGTCTGCTGTATTATTTTTTAACTACATCCATTTGAGTCTAGTGTAATGCTTACACATTCATGTAGCGTAGCACTTGCGTATCTTGGTGAAATACTAAGGGGTTTTTTCACAGTGAAAACATTTCTTGTGTTTACATTAAATTGAGAAGCCATATTTCATTTGAAAACATAATGAGAAGCAGCAGCATTGATATTGTAATTTGGTGTAAGACATATCCTTCGGAGACTTTAAAATCTGTTCAGTCAAGCAGATTCTTTTAACTAAGCTGTGTGCCCAGTCTAAAATTCAAAGCTGGGAAATTCAGAAGGATTTGTGCATGCTAATAATTTGCCAGTAATGTGCTGGTGATTAATTTTCATGTTAGTGTAATTGTAACATTTACATTGCGGTACCCGCTTCAACCCAATGTGATTGTCTAATTGTAGCTTTAGAATGGCTTCTCTGTGCGCCTCTGCTTAGGGAAGTAATGCAGTGCTGAGCTTTGGGTGTAATAGGAGCTGTTATTAGCCCACAAGTGCTCTTTCTTCATACTAGCCGTCTGGTGGGGTTTTTTCCTCTTCTTTTTGAAAGAGCAGTGCAATCTTACTTGCCTCGTTCATTCTTTGAAGTAATACTTGATTTTAAGAGTCTCTAGTTCTGTTCCAAGGAGCTCACTTCTTAGGTACCCCTGGTTATTTCTGTTTGTAGATACTCTCATGTCAACACTGTATCCAGTTTCTTTTTCCATCTCTGGCAACCCCTTGCAGTGATTACTCTCTTCTGGCTTAGAGGAGTCATTGTAAAGAGAATAATGCAGCTGGAATGTCTGGAGCACCAAATGACAAGTTGTCATCAGGCTTGCATCATTCCCAGGTGATGCAGAACTCCAGGCACAGCAAGGTCTCCTGATGGGAGGAAGCTGATCTTTGGTGACTGCAAATTAGAGACCTTGTTGCACACTTCCTGAGGACAACTTTCATGACCCTGCAGAGTCTGTCTAAAGTTGACCACAGATTAGTAAATAATCTGTAATTAGACTAATAAATGGAATCTTTTCGGTGAGGGGTTATATTAGGTACAGGTTTGTATAAGAAATGGCGCTTGCTTTTTGGAATCATTGAGCTGTTCTTAATTAGCTCACGTGTTTCATGAAACCTTCCCTGAAGCATCAGTGAGGAAAAGCAGAAAATTGTCAAATCTCTTCTAGGATATATGACTACGTTAAGGGTCTACTACAGAGGCCTCAGAGGAGGTTGACTGCCTGTACTCACTATCCTGACAAGTACACTGCTTACTTGCACTTTGCTAAGAAAAATTCCAGACGTGACCAGGCCCTTTGCCCTGTTGCTAAAAATGTAAAATATTGTAAAAGGTGTTAAATGTTTGGATGGGGATGCTTTGTAGTCTGAGGATCTTCAGTTTTATTGTTGTTTTGGTTTTGTGGTTTGTTTGTTTCTCTAATCTGAGGGATTTGCATTTGAGGTGGCAGATTCTTTGTCTGATGTGGCTAAGCAGCTATTTTTGTGAAAGAAGTTACTGTCTGAGGTTGCACAGCTAATTTCTTTCTCTCCAGAGATATCAGAAATATTGTCCTTGTTAGGCACATTTATGGATAGCAGACCTGCTCGTTTTAGGGTGACATGAGGCAGAAGGTCCTCTTGAGGTCTTGAAGGTTTTTTTAATCTGGTCAAACACGAAAAACATCCTCTATGTTTTCATTCATGCTCATCACGTCCCGTATTGTTATCTGCTTTTGTATTAAAAATGCAGTCATTGATTGCAACAGAGCAGGAGAGCAGTAAATGCAACGCAGAGAGAGGATTTAGTAACCAAAAGGTCTAATCTTCAGCTACTGGATACCAGAGTAGATGTTTTTAGGCCACTCTCAAGCATGTCTGCAAGTTTACTTCTGTTTCCTCTTCTGGCTTTTGTTTCTGCTCTTCAGAGCATTGGCTCTGCTTGTAAAGAGCAGAAACAGATTTGAAGGATGGGAATTCTCTCTTTGTCAAATATACAGAGAATGGGGCTTCTCTTTACAAGGTTAATCATACTGAAATGATAGCCATTGTCCTCTTAGTAAGAGTGTTGAATAGTTTAGTGGTTAATTATACTGACTGGAGATGACACAGGGTGGCCCATCACATAACCAGAGCAATGGGATGGAACACTGGGAGCTCCAGCTCCTACCCAAAAGCACTGGGTGTCATTTGGAGTTTGTGAGTCAGTGTGGCTGAAAGTGCATGTAGTGTAAAGATGGTAATCAGGTATTTCAGAAGAGTTGTTCTAATGGAGGGCTCTACAGAATACTCTTGACCTGTCTCAAAAGATAATGAAGAAAACCAAATATATTGTCATTAGGCTTGAATTAACTGTGCAGGTGTTTGTGCCACTACTGAAAAATATCAAGCCTACAAATTGGAGAGGGGCAAGGAGGAGGTTTGAAGACGATATAGTACTGTGAGGTTCAGGGCCTGTTTTTAGGTTAAGGTTAATTCTTTGCAGGGCAAAGCAGTTTTGGCCTACTTTCTTGATTCCCTGTTTTAGAAAGTATATGGAAAGGGCGCTCAGAATGAACATGTTTGAATTTAACACCTTGGGGAAATGAGAGCTTTGTGTAAATTGTGAGCAATGATTATGATGTTGCCATGTGTTTTTTGTAGTAACATGAAAGAAACCCACTAAGATCAGTGCTGGATTGTAAAAAAGGGCAGTCCTAACGATTCCTTGTTTGAGATAAACCTTTGAATGTTATATGTGCAGATAGTATGTAATTCTAAGATATTTAAATTTTACAATGCGTGTACTATACATTTTTCATATCCAAATTATAAACTCTGTGTAAGTTTTAGGTTGTTTATGGCAATACAACATGTCCACAATGCTTGTCTGGTGTTGCTAAAGACCGTGGTTTTCTTTTTAGTTTGGAATCTGAGGATGGAAACCCTGATTTCAGTCTGTTTGGAGCTCTTTTAATCTCTCGGAAGAATGTAGGGGCTGATAGTTTTGCTTCAGATAGGCATCATTGGTGATTCTCAGTTTGTAGTGATAGTGACTGTTTATTAGAATTGTTCCTTGTAACCTATTCGGTTCTGTGCTAGAATTTAGCCTCTGAAAAGAATTAGTCTTTAGGAGGAGCTTTTTCAGAAAAGAAGTAAAGAAATATACTTCTAACTTCCTATTTTCATTGAACTGTAGAATGGAATCATAATGGTACATAGATTGAGTGGAGCCTTTGGAAATGATCTGGTCCAGTCCTTCTCGAAGGAGGGTCAGCTTCAAAGTCAGACATTGTTGCTCAGGGCTTTGTCCATTTGAGTTAACAGCTTTCTGTAGGGATGGAGGTGCCTCAGCCTTACTGCATAACTTGTTTCAATGCCTGACCCCCCTTATGGTGAAAAATTTTTCCTTCCACTTAATTAGTGGTCCCCCATCTGCTTTGAAGAAGGAGGTCTTGTGGACAATTGAAGAAAATCCAAACTATTGCTAAGTAAAATCTCCGAAGAACAAAGCCTAAATGTCATGTTTGAGCTGGTACTGCCTCATGATATTGTCTGTGACTTAGAATTGCTTCAGCTAACCCGCCTGTCTGCTTTAAACATCAGTGTAAATTGTCCATGAATTTAAAAGTATGGCATACCCCTCTTTTCCGTTGCTGGTATTTCACTGTATTTTCTAGGCACAGATAAAGTCCCTTCACTTTTCCTTAGCTGTAGTGAAATTCTTCCTTTTGGGGCAGATGTGGACCCCAGGCTGCTGGTAGCTATTATAAGATCCTTATAACACCTGCTGCAATGGATTTAAAATGACTGGATTTTACCTTTTTAGCTGAGAGTATTTGAGTTGGGTTCCAGGCGTGTGGTTCAAAGTTGAAGAGTCTTGCTTTTCAAGTTCAAACTTAATAGTCGGCTTTGGTCTGGTTTGGGTTAAAAGGTGGAGGAGGGGAGGTTCCCGGGTACAGACACTTTTTCACTTTCAGAAGTAAGTTTTTGCCACAACATAAAAACATTAGCTTAATGTCTATAAAACCAGGGTTCATATTCTTAAATAACAAGTAACAGTTATATACATAATATATAACTTTATATGCTTATGTATTTTGAGACAGTTGTATTTACTTTTAATGTAGTAAATCACTATTAATTACAAAGTGACTTGAAGTAGAATCAAAATTATTTTACTACTTCACATTCTTGCCTTACTTCTTGTGAGTCTCTGCATAAGTGTGTAACTATCCGCGCGATATATAGAATCTTTTTGTTGAGATTAAAATTAGTGGCGTATTGGGGTTTTGATTTGTTTTATTTTTTTAATTTTTCATTAATATTTCAGAATGATTGCCTGGTTGTCTTGGCCTCTGGCTTAGCGTGTGGAAACACAGGTGATTGCACTGCTGAAAGGCCTGGCTGCAGTCCAGACATTTATCATCCTCATTGATGTTACTCTGCTTACGATTGAATTGGTACGTTGGAAAAGAACATTCAAAATTGAAGGAGAGGGAAAGGAATTTGTAATAGCTGTAAAAGAACATTCAAAATTGCAGGAGAGGGAAAGGAGTTTGTAACAACTATGCAATTGTGTAGCATCTTGTAGATCGCAACAGATATTACATTATGATTCTGCAAAGATGATGTAAATGTATCTATAGCTTTCAGTTGCATGTAACAATTCTGTCTGTTTCCAATGGTTGTGGATTTGGAGATATGTTTACATTTTTACTGAAATTCTACTTTCTAGATTTACTGAAAGGAATGTGGGGTTTTTTAGGTCTTTAATCGACTTTGGTTTCCTCTAGCGAGGCCTGGTGCCCTTGCTGTCCTTTCCCACATGTTGCAGTGTTTAGCTTAACGTTTCAGTGAAATATGAGTCTTTCAGACTGAGCTGTAGTAACGGCCTGGCACACTGTTTCTCTAACCTATCTCCAAAGTTCTTGTGCCCGAAGGGATCACAAACCCTTTGATTAGCGTTAGAGTAACTGCCTTATGCCTGTTACACTGGTTTTTAATGACAGAAGTCTGAAGTTTCTCTCTCCTCCCTCCACTGCCCTAATCTTGGCCTAGGATAGACATTTGAGTCACAAATGAAGGAGCCAAGTAGCTTGCATATGCTCACAATGTAAATATTTCATCTATTTGCTGTCTTGCTTTTCTTTGTTCCTGAGAGAGACAAAACATTCATGAGAAAAATGTAAAACATGAGAAGACTTGTTCTAGCAATAGGCGTTTGCTTTAACAAGGCAGATTTCTGCCATAGGTTGCGTGCAGCCCTGCATAAACACCTGTCTTCAGGACTTAATTGTGACTTAATTGTCCTTCCAAATAAACAACCGTCTTTACTATCGTTTTTTGAGCTACTGCTGTC